>NW_023270374.1:31235307-31326301 GCF_011800145.1 Mirounga leonina | reverse complement strand
CCTTCCTTCCTTCCTTCCTTCCTGACAGTCTTTCAATTAATGAAATTGGAATAGTTATTCATAAGGAAAAAAAAAGGATGTCAACTCCTACTTCATAATGTATAGAAACCCACAAAGCTTTCAGGAGAAAACATAGGGGAATGTCATCATGACTTAGAAAGAGCGAGGCAGTGTTCTTAGGACTCAGAAAAGAAAAACCGTTAAGTTAGGCTTCATCAAAATGTAAACATTTCTGTTTGTAAACAGACACTTTTAAGAAAATAACTAGGCAACCCACAAACTGAGAGAAAACATCAGTAAAACGGATACTTTACAAAGTATCTGGATATAGAAAGTATCCTCGTATTCAGGATATAGAAAGAACTCCTGGAATTTAGTAAAAAACAAACAAAAACAAAAATGGGCAAGATAATTGGATAGGCATTTCACAAAAGAGGATGAACACATGGCCCATGGACATTCAAATCAAAACCACAGTATGATACCCATACATATCCTTTATTAAAAAGGCCGACAATCCCAAATGTTATCAAGAATGTGGAGCAACTGGAATTTTCATACATTGTGGGTGGGAGTTCGGGAAAATCTGATATTTTTTTCCATAAATCTAGATATGTATCTAACTACCCTGTGACCCAACAGTTGTATAACCAGGAATTATCCAAGAAAACTGAAAATCCATGTCCACAAAAAAGTTTGTACAAGAATGTCTTTGGCAGGACATCATTAACAACAGTCAAAAACTGAAAACAGCCCAGGTGTCCATCAATAGGAGAATGGATAAACAAATTATGGCATTTTCATATAATGGAATACTATGCAGCAACAAAGAGGAACAAATCACTGATGCATGCAACAATGTGGATGAATCTTAAAATATTTTGTCATGTGAATGGAACCATACACACAAGTCCATACTGTATGACTTCATTTGTACATAGTTCTAAAAAAGGTAAAACTAATTTATGGTGGAAAAAAAAATCAGAGTAGTGATTGACTCTGAGAATAGGGGATGGGCATTGACAGGAAAGGGGCATGAGAGAATTTTCTGGGGTGATGCAATGCTTCTCTCTTGATAGAGGTTTGGGTACATAAGTATATACATTTGTCAAAAGTCAGGAAAGTACCTAAGTCAGATTTGTGCCTTTCACTATATGTAAATTTTACCTCAAAAGAAAAAAACCCTGTAAGCAAATATTGAAATCTAGTTAATTATATGCAATGTGAAATATTTAGGGAGATGTCTACTGATGTATGTAGTTTAACTTGAAGTGCATCAAAATATCAAGATGGATGGATGGAGAGATGGACAAATACATGATAAAGCAGGTAAAGTGTTAATGATAGAGTCTATAGAAGTGCTCACTATAAAATTCTTTCAACTTTTTTTACCTGAAACTTTTCATTATAAAATGTTGAAAAAAATTAAAATCCAGATTGCAAACTTCAAGAGATATGAAAAAGAAAGAATGCATGGAAAGACAACTATATACCTCGCTGAAAAGAGTGTGTATGGCAAAAAAAAAAAAAAAAAAAAAAAAATCCTCACTTTAAGTCATACATTTAACATAGTTTGGAATTTTGATTTTCAAAGTGATTCTAAATTACATTAAGATGTAATTACAAGAAAACAAAAATGAAAATGTCATTAAAATGTTATATATATTATATAGATTAGTGAAAACAACATGGCATTATGCCAATATTAAAATACAATGACATGAAAAAGAAGGGCTCATCTTGAATTACACCGTAGAATACCTATGAGCTTAATAGAAGATAAAAGAAGTGGTGTGAATTATTTGAAAGGGATGGATTTTTCAATAAATATTAAAATGAAATCAAATTAGAACGTTAGCTTATATCATCTCCCAAATTAAGTTATGGATGAATGAAAGAGATGCTTTTTAAAAATGCCAGTAGTTTTTTCTTTGGATGGTTATGAGATGTACAAATTTTACTTACCCCAGCATTATGAAAAGTTAAGGTTGCCTGTATTAGACTACAATAATGTAGTGAAAAACTTTCTAAGCCCAAGAGCAAGGGAAGAAATCCAAAGGATGAGAACAATGTATTTGGCCACTTAAAATAGAGAATTTCTACATCTTCAAAAAAGATTATAAGCAACAGTAAAAGAAAAATGTCAAATTGGAAAATTACTTGCAGTAAATATAGCAGAAAGCTTACTATCCTTAACAGACATAGAGATCTTTCAAATCAATGTGAAAAAAGAGAAAAACCTAAAAAAAAATGACTGTAAGACTTGCACATGTAATTTGCTGAAGCATAAAAATACAATATTCTGCTCAATTTACAGCAAACCTAAAAGCACTCTAAAAAATAAGATCCATTAAAAAATATTCTCTAAGAAGAAGATAATAAACTTGCAAAAATGTCTCATTATTACTAAAAAATTTACATTAAAAATGAAAGATTCTCTCTCCCTAAAATAAATAAATAAATCTTAAAAAAATAGGGGCACCTGGGTGGCACAATCAGTTGAACATCTGACTCTTGGTTTCGGCTCAGGTTGTGATCTCAGGGTCATGAGATGGAGCCCCTCGTCGGGCTCCATGTTCAGCGTGGAGTCTACTTGGGATTTTCTCTCTCCCTCTCCATCTGCCCCTCCTGCTGGTGCTCTCTCTCTCTAAAATAAATCTTTTAAAAAAATGAAAGCTAAGATTTGTTTTACACTTACAAATTTAGGAGAAAACTTCTTCGAGATAGTTTGGTTAAGTTTGTGTTTCCTTTGCTTTGCTGTTAAGAGTGATGCTGTGGTGAGCATACTCATAGGTCTTTGATGAATCTTCGATTATTTCCTCAGTGTAGTTACGCACTTTGATGGTGTTTTATTTTATTAATACTGTTTATTCCTTAAGTTGGTGGAAAGCACGTAAAAGTTCATTAAATTACTGGTTTTTGAGAGATCATTTATGACTAAGGATGTTAACCACTTGCCATGCATTGCAAATGAAATGCCATGTTTTCTCGCCAACATTAACTTTTTGGTTGTACAGAAGTTTTCTATTGAAACATAATAATGTTCTGCTTAAAAAAGTATCTTTAACATGTTTGAAATGTTACCCAGTGCATTAAAGGATTTCTGCATGCAAAAGGCAGAGAAAATGCCTGAAAATAGAAATAGTGGCTATTGCTGGATGGCATGATTATGGATGATTTTTATTCTCTTCCCATGGTTTTTCTTAATTTTCTAAAAATTGAAGAAGAATTTAAAAACTGAAATGAGATACTCAGGTAACAGGTTTGAAATGGCTTTTCTTTCGGCACTTGGTATCATGCCTGGCACATAGTAGGTACTCAATATTCCTATAAAAACAACTTGATTGAGATCTAATTCACATACCATACGATTCAATTTTTTTTAGTATATTCACTGATCTATGCAGTCATCATCACAGTCAATTTTAGAACCTTTTCATCACCTCGACAAGGTACCCTGAACAATGTAGCTGTCACTTCTCTGTCTCCCTACCTCCCCCAGCCCTAAGCAACCACTGATCTACTTCCTCTCTCTATGACTTGCTGATTCTGGCCATTACATATGAATGGAATGACCCAACATAAGCCCTTTCACGACTGGTTTCTTTCACTTAGCACAATGTTTTCAAAGTCCATCCATGTTGCAGCATGTGTCTGTATTTTATTCTTTTTTTTTTTTTTAATGGCTGAATAATAGTCCATTGTGTGGATATTCTACCGCTTGTTGATCCATCATTTGTTGATGGATATTTGGGGTGTTTCTACCGTTTGACTATTATGAATAATTATGCTATAAACATTTGTCTAAAAGTCTTTTTTTGTGTGTGTGGACATATGTAATGTATATATTTCTCTTGATTATATATCTAGGGCTGGGAATGCTGAGTCATATGGTTATTCCAGGGTTAATATTTTGAGGGATTTTCAGGCTGTTTTCCAAAGTGATTATACCATTTGACGTTTCCACTAGCAGTGTATGAGGGTTTGGATTTCTCCACCACCCCAACCCTGACATTTTGTTGTTTCCTGACTTTGGTTGATATCCACGCTATCCTAGTAGGTGTGAAGTGGTGTCTCATTGTGGTTTTGATTTACATTTCCCTGATGACTAATGAGGTTAAGCATCTTTTCCTGTGCTTATTGGCCATTTGTATATCTTCCTTGGAGAAAGGCCTATGCAGATCCTTTGCCCATTTTTTAATTGGGTTATTTGTCTTTTTGTTATTGGGTTGTAAGGGTTCTTTTATTTTCTAGTTCAAGTACCTTATCAGATGTATGATTCGCAAATATTTTACCACCCTGTCCGTTGTCTTTCTACTCTCATGATAGTGTCTTCTGAAGCACAAAAGTTTCTAATTTTGGTGAAGTTCAATGTATGTATCTTTTTTCTGTTAGTGCTTTTGGTGTCATTTCCAAGGTACCATCGTCAAATCCAAAGTTGTGGAGATTGGCTAGTATGGTTTTTTTTCTATGATTTTTATAGTTTTGGCCCTTTATATTTAATCCTTTGATTTATTTTGCGTTAGTTTTTTACATGGTATGAGGTAACAGTCCACCTTTGTGCTCTTGAATATAACTATATTATATGCAGTTGCCTCAGCAGCTTTTGCTGGGGAGACTCTTCTTTCCCTACTGAATGGTCTTGGCACTCTAGCCAAAAATCAGTTGACCGTAGACACGTGGGTTTATTTCTGGACTCTCAATTTTATTCCATTGGTCTATATGTCTATCCTTTGCCAGTGTCCTATGGCTTGATTACTATTGCATTCTAGTAAATTTTGAAATGGGGAAGTGTGAGTCGTCCAGCTTTGTTTTGTTCTTTTTCAAGACTTTTTGGCTATTGAGGACCATGCAATTACAAATGATTTTTAGAATGAGTTTGTCAATTTCTACAGTGAAGCCAGCTGGGATTCTGGTAGGGATTGCTTTGAATCGGTTGATCGACTTGAGGAATATCACCATCTTAACAGTATTAAGTCTTCCAATTCATGAACGCGGATGCTTTTCCAATTTTATAGGTCTTCTTTCATTCCTTTCGGTGATGTTTTATACTTTTCAGAGTATACATTTTGCATGTCTTTTGTTAAATTTATTCCTAAGTATTTTACTTGTTTTGATGCTATTGTAAATAGAATTTTTTAAATTTTATTTTTGGGTTGTTCATTGCAAGTATATGGAAATATAATTGATTTTTGTGTGCTGATCTTGCATCCTGCAATCTTGCTGAACTCATTTATTAGTTCTAATAGTTTTTTAGTGGATTCCTTAGGATTTTCTCTATATAAGAGGTTGCCATCTAAACCAGAGACAGTTTTACTTCTTTCTTTCCAATCTGGATGTCTTTATTTCTCTTTCTTCCCTTATTGCCCTGGCTGAAAATTCTAGGATGATACTGAATAGAAGCGGAAAAGGTGGAAATCCTTCTCTTGTTTTTAATCTTAGGGAGAAAGCATCCAGTATTAAGTATGATCTTAGCTGTGGGTTATTCATTGGTGTCCTTTACCAAGTTGAGGAAATTCTTTTCTACTCCTAGTCTGTTGAGTGTTTTTATCAGGACAGGGTGTTGGATTTTGTCAAGGGTTTTTTTCTGTGTCTATTGGGATAATCATTTAGTTTTTGTTTTTTATTCTATCGATAGGGTGTCTCACATTAATTGATTTTCAGATGTTGTCAGTGCACTTTTATTGAATGTATCCTGTGCTAGTAGGTACATTTGGGAATGCAACGGAACCCACTCTGTGGCTTAGGGGGTATGGGCTGCCGTATGGCTGTTTTTGGATGAGGGCTGCCCTAGCCTCCTCTCTACCAGCTCTTCCCCAGTTTTCTTTTCAGTGCTGATGCAGTGCCTCACACCAGTCAAGTACAAACTTACACCTCCAGCCAGGTAGACGTGTTTCAGGTTAATTAGGGGCCTCAGTCAATTTAGTTCGTAGGCTGTAATTACAGGCACCTGAGACCTGCAATTTCTCTTTTAATTAAAATAAACAATGTGGAGGGACTGACATCACACTGGGGCAACCGATGTGCAGGGCACAGGTAATTACACCAAAGCTGAGCCTCTTGCTGTGAAGAAGTCTGTTGGGATCCATGATGGAGCACTGGGCCTGGCCATCCTGGTGAATGCTAATTACCTGCTGCCAACCACAGCTCAAACCAGACGGGTCGGTTGGTTGTGGTGATGATATTAAAGCATGCCTCTTTCAAGTTGGAACTGAGCTGTGACCTTTGGGGCATATGAGTGTGTGTGTCCCTTGACATACACGATATCCCTCTAAATGTGTTTATCTATAACATGCATCCACATACATATGCAGTGGAATGAAAAGTTTAACTTATTTTAACTGTTGGCTTTAGAGATCCTCTTGGGAAGGGAGTCACCCTTGCTTAGGAAGTAATACTTCACTTGAAGAAGGTCAGACAGATCCTAACTGCTCAGCCTTAACAGTTACAGGAATTTGGGGTGGGGTAGAGCAGGGAAAAGGGAGGTGGTGAGAGAGTGGGGAGAAGCAGGGCTGGACATGGCAGGAGGTTACAGTCTGAGAAGAAGGTGGCCAGAGTGGCTCAAGGCCATAGAAGAACAAGGTATTTAATATTTATCTTAAAATTGTTTGCATTGTACGATGTAAACTCCCTCTGGCACTTCAAACCTTCAGTGAAGTCATCAGCCCACACCAGTGTTCTGGATGAGTGAGTTTCTTTTTTTTTGGTAGGGTGGGGAGGTGACGATCAAGGAATAAAGATTTAATTCTATATTTGGGTAGGAGTGTAGGGGATCATACATGAAAAAGTGAATCCAGGGCAATAGGGAGCAAGGAGTGACCAAAGATTGTATATGGGCCTTTTCAGAAATCTTGGTCTGGGAGTTGGATTTCCTACAGACATAGGAGAGAAATCCACATTCATTTTAGAAAAGAAATCTCAACATGGCACTCTGCCACCTGAAACCTTCCGATGGCTCCCATTGCCATCAAGCCAAGGTATAAACTTACTTAAATGGCTCCAAAGATATCCAGTCCTAATTCCTGAAACCTATGAATGTTATCATTTTTAAAAAAGTCTTTGCAAGATGTGATTAAATTAAGGATTTTGAGATGGGAGATTATCCTGGATTATCTTGATGGGCTGTAAATACAATCACATGTATCCTTATAAGAGGCAGAGGAGGGGATTTTACCAGACACAGAGGGAGGTAGCACAGACAGAAGAGGAGAAGCAAGGACTACAGAGGCAGAGGCTGGAGCCATGTGGCTGAAATCAGGTGATGCCAGTAGCCGCCAGACGCTGGAAGAAGCCGGGAACAGATTCTCCTCTAGAGCCCCAGGAGGGAGCACAGCCCTGCTGACACTCGGATATTGACTCAGTGAAGCTGATTTTGGATTTCTGCTCTCTGAAACTGTGAGGGTGAACGTTTCTGTTGTTTTAAGCCATCCAGTTTGGGAAATTAAACAGATCCCCTTGGGATCTGGCCCCTGCCCTTCTCTCCAGCCTTGCCCCTGACCCTGTCCCCCCGACCCCCGGCCCCTATGCCCCCAGACCCTGCACTCTTGCCATACATTGTATGTACTGATCTCCCCGCCTGGAACATTCTTCAGTCTCTGCCAAGTTGAGAGATGTGGCACTCTAGACCAGTTTATGGAAACGGCATGCGGCCTATGCCCCTCAGAGCACTGCTAAGCTGGTGTCCAAGTCAGTGCCTCCATGGCCACAGTCTCAGGCTGGGACAGTGTGCCTTCTTGCCCATTCTCCCTGGCTGAGGCTCCATGTCACGGCAGGTTGGGAAAGCCCAGCTCTCTTACATCTGATCTCACCAGATTGCCTCAGACTAATGTCTTCTTGGGCACAGTGGAAAAAGAACAGGCTTTGGTATGAGCAAGACTGGGTCAGAATGTTGTCTTTTCTGCTCAGATGCTGTGTGACCTTGTCTAAGTTACTTAACCTTTCTGAACCTCTTTTGTCTCATATATAAAACGGGGCTTTTTTTGAGGGTTGTTGACATCTTTGATATATATTTATGGAGTGTTCACTCTGCGTGAACAAGCCCAGGTCCCTGCCTGTGTGGGGGATGCATTTACTTAGGCTGCTGAGAGAGTAAAATGAGGCCCGAAGCAAGTCCCCTTTCCCCTGCCTCCTCCACATTGTCTGAGGTTCCCTTTTCCTGAGGGAGCCTTTTCTGGCTCACTCACCCAGCCTAAGGGAAATATCCCAGCAGTCAGTTCTGGCCCAAGAGGAGGCATGGGGCTGAGCGTGCGGTCCGTGGATTTTGTTAGGGAGCAGCCTTCAGCTTCTACTCATGCCATAGCCCAGACTCTTAACAGCTGGGAGGTAACAGTCATTTTTGCAGAAAGAAAGCTGTGTAAGTATGGCAGGCAGGTGGGTATGAGTGAGCTCTGGATACCTTTCCTGGACCTGCAATGTGTGACCACAGGCAGAGAGGGAACACCCATGAGTTCGGACTAAGTGTGCTTCCTGCAAATGCCTGTGCACACATGCACACTCACAAGCCTGCCCAGGGACCTGCCACACTCCTAGACACACATGCGCACACAGGTCCCTATGTACACTCACCCGTGCATTGTATGTTTACTACATTTGTGTTTGTTCAGGGGCGTACTTGTCCTCTTTGCATAGTGGATGTTTGGAAAAAATGATGAGGCTCAGAGATGTAAAGTTCCTTCATCAAGGTCATGTAGCCTTCATAGGGTGGAGTTAAGTCTCATGCCCGAAGTTCCCGGAAGTGTCCATTGAATGAGGCTGCCTTTCTACACACACACACACACACACACACTTTTTCCCATTTGCCCAGCAAGGCATTGTAGCAGGACAGTTGTGAGCATGGGCTCCAGTCAAATCCTAGTTCTGCCGCGTTTTTAACTATGTGACCTTGAGAGAGTCACTTCACATTTCTACTAGAACCTGTTTCATAACGTTGGAGTGACCATTAGAAATAATGAATGTAAAGTTCATAGCTCCTTGCCTAGCTCATAGTAAATGCCCAATGAATGTTTATTTTTACTAAGTAGCAGGCACCTTAGTAGGATCCTCACCAAGTCCAGTACCTTGCTAGGAATATCACTGAAATATTGTTTCAAATGTGACTTAAGAGGAAAGGCAATAAACTGCCCAGCAGGTGCTAGTTCTGGAAGAAAGACTAAGAAAAGCCTAAGGACAGAGCCCTATGGTGGCGCTGAGATCCTCCAAAGGGTCTGGTATTTGAGGATCCTGTTCTACCCACTGCCCCAATCTATAGACCCATGCCCCACTCATTTCAAGATCTTGGGTCCGGATGGGCTTGTAGACATGAGCCCCACGCAGAGGGCAGCTTCCTGGGCAGCACTGGGGATGGGAGGGCCAGTCCTTGCTCGTCTCATCCCAGAGACCTGCGCAAGCTGCAACAGGCTCACGGAGGGCAGGAGCCAGCCGCGACCCAGACGCTTCTGTGGTTTTTCTGGGCAGAATGCCTCCCTTGCCGGGCTGGGCTGTCTGCTCCCTGGGGCTGCTTCCAGGTCTGAGGAGCCAGGATCTGCCCTGCTGGGCTCCCTGTCCCTCTGTCCTGTCCTGCATGCTTCACTGCAGCCCCAAGCCCAGTGGAAGGACTTTCCACGGCTCATGGTGGCGATTTGAACCCCTTTACACCCATGGCCAGAGGGAGGTTTATGATAACGCTTACCTCATCAGGTTGCCATAAAGATGAGGTGAGATAGTGCCAGAAACACTGGTTTTGGCACGTAACAGATGCCTTGTCATCGTAGCAATGGCTGTTGTCATTCATGATTATTATTGTCATCATCATCATCACCACCACCATTGCATCATCTCCGCCACTGGGTCTTGAAGGCGGTGAGCCACAGATGACATCCGGTCCCCAGCCGTGTGACGTCAGGCAAGTAGCAGCTCTGTGCCTCAGTGTCTCCTAATGCAAAGTGGCCGCTCTTTTTGAAGCTTCCTGCCTCCATCCTATTCCAGTGTCAGAATGTCTTGGGGAAGCATTCCGATAGCCTCCCCAGTGGGAAGTTGGGCAGGTGACCTTACTTCTTGGAACCACCGTTGCCTCAGTGGACGAATGTGGGCAAGTATAGCATTTCACTCGAGGTACAACTGCAAGGATAAAAGAGACAAGAATGTAGATGGCCTTGCACAGCACCTGCCTGCGAGGGTGCTCATGCACGTCTGCAGCTAGGTCAGCTGGTCTACCTTCCAGGTTGTTGACAGCCAGGAGGCTGGGAAGCTGAGAGTTTTGGTCCGAGCGTTGCAGAGGCAGAAGCAGAAAGATGCCTTGATTTTGCCTGGGTCCTCGCAAAGCCAGCCTCTGATCGCATCTTGGCCCATAGGCTCAGCTCTCTAGAGCAGGCCTTGGTTTTCTTCGAACTCCTGACAGTTTTTCCCAGTGTGTCTTGTGAGCAAGTCTTTCTCAGGTCATCTATAAATGCTGGTACGTTTCAGAATTCTATCCTCGTCCATTTCCTCTTTTCACCAGGGGGTCTCTTCCGCCTGCGATGCTCACTTACCAACTCTGTCCTGCTCACCCCCAGGTCATCCTCTGCTGCCCTGAGTTTCCTCTTGACCTCTGCATCTCGATATCCAACTATCTGCTGAAGATCTGTATTTGGAGAAAACCGCCCAAAACCCCCAAACTTGACTGATCATTTTCTCCTTAAACCTGCTCCATCTTCTCTCTTCCGTGTCTTAGTGAACGGCAGTACCATCCATGAGGCTCTCCACATCAGGAATCTGTGGACATCCTCACTCTTTCCTCTCTTGTCCCACATACACACCATCTTCCTCCCTCCCTCTCTCGCTTCCTTCCTCCTTTCCCTCCTTCCACTAGATAAGGATCTCACGTATTTACTAAGTATCTGCTATGTGTCAGTCCCTGTTCTGGTTGTTGGGCCACTAGGTCCCTAAATCCTCTTCCTATTATCCCCAGATGTCTAAGAATTGTGTCATCCCTGTTTCTCAGTTGCAAATGACAGCATGCACCCCTAGGAAGAAAACAGATTGAGTAGCTCCCAGAATTGATGGGTGAGATGGGGAAGTTGGCTGGAGGCCAAGCTTCTAAGAACATCTAAAATCACTGAGTCTGGCTTACTGGTGGAGCTGCCGTGGCAATGGCTGAAGATGCCACCGAGTACTAGACACCAAAACCCTGCTCTCCCTGCAAGCCACTGCTGTTATCCGTACTGGCGTTGTCTCTGGGTTGGCAATGTGACTTGGCACCGTGCTGCCTGGAAGCTGAATGTCTTTGTTGTTTCCTACACCAGCAAAACTGCAGGCGAGCTCCAAACAGAGCCAGGCCTCACGCTGACCACGTCCCATCTGGAGTGTGGAAGTGAAGAAGGCCGGTCACGTGCTCATGGCGCAGTGGCAAGGGAGTCTGGAAATTATTTGAGTTCTGACTTCTGCCTCAGAGATAGCAACTTGCTAGGTCTGTTTCCCCCAAATTGCAGAAGGCTGCTAAAAAGGTGATGGATGCCCCCCACCCCCCCCGAAATGACAACCTTGCAGGATAGGAGTCTATCTTGTCCCCTCCATTCTCACTGTGGCTGCCCTAGAGCCACCTCATTCTCCCCCCACCGGTCTCACCCCTCACCACTCAGCCTTCCACCGTAACGCGTCGTTCTGGCATGAGGCTGAGTTGAAGGTCTGGCCAGTGTCCTTCTGTGGCACCTCATTGTCCTCACACTTTGGCTACCCACTGTGGTCCCTCACGCTCTGTCCTTTGTACAGTTCTTTAGCCTCATCCTCTGAAAGCTGGGACAGCTGTTGGATGCCAGTTTCTCGGTGACGTCTGGCTCCTCTCATGGACCCAACATAACTTAGAGTCCCAGCAGAAGACAGGGAAGATCCTGTTGACTGAGGGTGCGTGCAGGGCACACCTGGGGCTGACTTGGGGACAGTTGGGTGAGGGCTTTTCTAATATCACCTCCCCTGGGCCAGAAAGCTCACCACCAACCTCCATACCTCTGGGTTCAGCAACACTGTGGATGACCCTTATAAATGACAATGCATTGAGAAGGGCCCCTCATGAAGCTCCTGAGGCTTTGAAGAAACAAGACTTTTTGTTCCCCCCCCCTTTTTTTTTTTTGAGTTTTCTTGATTCCTTAGCTGGGGCCCAGCACCCACTGCTCCACTCCCAAGCCAGCCTGAGGCAGGTGCACATGACAAAAGTCAGGAAGGCCGTGAGCCATGAGAGAACAGGTCAGGAGGTGGGGGGAGAGCTCATCACCCGGGGAGCATGGGCCACCAACCTTAAATAGAAGAGGATGAATAATTGTTTCAGGACCAAAGTTATGATTAGAGGGTGTGATGTCACCCTCCACAACCGCAGACTCAGAGAAGCAGGGTCATTTCCAAAGATAAGCTTTCCTGGTGTGTTAACGAGGGGAGAATCTGAGGTCAGCGGGAGCTGTAGGCGTGCTTTCCATTCTTCCAGGACTGACCTGTCTCACACCGACTGGGATTGAACAGCTACACTGGTCACCCCGAGCTGCCCGGGCCATCTCAACCTGCCCTGCCCAGCCCTGCCCAGCTTGAGAAGTGCATTCTGAACCCGAGCCCCACCCTGGGTGGGGTTTGGAGTTTTCCTTGTTCCCCGGGGGTCCCAGGCCTTGTGTGTGTGCGTTCCTGTGATGCTCATGTTCTCTATGCTTTAGCTTATGTGTGCACCTTTCCTTCAACTCAGCCTCTCTGCCTCAGTTTCCCTGCCCCATTCTCTTCCCACTGAGGTCTCTGATGAAATCTGCCCCATCCAGCTGGGGCCCTAACACTCCTGGGCTGTCCTTCAAGTTGGAGGCACCCCACATGCTCACATGCCCGTGACCTTTACACTTTCGGGGTTGGACTTTAATTATCACCTTGCAAATAACAACCACAGAACAATACCAATTACAACCATGTACTGAGTGAGAATTACTCAAGTGCAGAGAGTGGGTTTCCTCTGCTTTGGAGGCAGTATATGGCTGAGCCTGAGTTCTAACCCTGGATTATTTATTAGCCGTGAAACTTTGGCCATGTTATTCCACATCCTTGCATGAGCCTCTGTTTTCTTCTCTATGAAATGGGAATAACATTAGTGTCCATACGTCAGTGGGCTGTTGGAAGGATCAAATGGAATGATACGCATAAAAGCCTTAGCACAGTTTGGGGAACATAGCAAATAATAGCAATAGAACCAACAGCTTCCTTTCTTTGCTTGTTACAAAAATCATTTTGTTGGTAATTAAGGTATAACTATCATGTTATAAGATGCACTCATTTCAAGAGTCCAGTGATTTTTGACAAATCAATATACCCACGGACCACCACTACTACAAATATATAGAACATCTCCATCATCCCCAAAAGACTCCTTGGATCTCTTCCCAGTCTTCCCACTTCTGGCTCCAGGCAACCACTGATCTTCTTTCTATTCCTTTAGATTAAATTTATCCTCCCTGAAACTTATTAAAAAAATCATACAGTATTTATTCATTTACTCAGCAAGGTGTTTTTGAGCTTTATGCAGGTTGTGGCCAAATGTCAGTATTGTGTTCTTTTTTATTTCTGAGTGTGATGGTGTTGTAATGGGCTCCCCACAACTCATGTAACTGTTCATCAGCTGATGGAAATTTGAGTCCTTTCCAGTTTTCTGTTTACTATGGATAAAGTTGATCTGGATATTCACACTCGAGTCTTTGTATGGACATTGTGTTCATTTCTCCTGGGCAGATACCTAGAAGTAAGATTGCTGGATTATATGGTTAAGTGTGGGTTTAACTTTCTAAGACACGAGCAGACTGTCTTGCAAAGTGACTGCACTATTTGGTAATCTCCCCAAAAGTGTGAGAGTCCCACCTGCTCTACCTCCTTGCCAGCACTTGGTGATATCAGCCTTTTGAATTTTAGACATTCTCATTTTAGACATGTCTTGTGTCATTTCATTTTTAGCTTCTATTCTCTGATGACTAAAGATCTTTTCATATGCATTTTGGCTACTCGTATATCTTCCCTTGTGAAGTGTTTTGCCCATTTGAAAAACTTGGGTTCTTTCTTATCAAGTGGTAAGAGTTCTTTCAATATTCTGGATCCAAGTCCTTTTTCAGACATGTGTATTATGAATATTTTTTCCAATATGTACCTTGTTTTTGTTTATGTATCTTAATGGTGACTTTCAAAAAGAAGACATTTTTAATTCTGATGAAGTTCAGTTGATCATTTAAAAAAAATGGGTCATGGTTTTGTGTGTGTGTGTGTGTGTGTGTGTGTATGTATGTTTAGGTCCTTATGTAAGAAATACTGCCTATCCTAATGTTCCAAAGATTTCCTTCTGTTTCCTATAAAACTGACCGTTTTAGCTTTTCCAGTTAGGTCTGTGATCAGTTTTTAAGTTAACTTTATACACTGTGTGGGGCAAAGGCCAAGAATCTTGTTCTTTCTTTTTATTTATTTATTTCTTTATTTACTTACTTATTTATTTATGTATTCTTACATACACACATCCAGTTATTCCAGCACCATTTGTGAAAAAGACTTTCCTTTTCTCATTGAATTACTTGAGCATATTTGTCAAAAATCAACTGACTGTGTATTTATGTGGGTTTATGTCTAGACTCTCCATTGTGTTTCTTTGATGTATATGTCTGTCTATCCCTACTCTGAGACCACACTGGATCACGTTAGCTGTATGGTGAGTTTTGCAATCAGGTCAGATAAGTCCTCCAAAATGTTCTTCTGCAAAATTGTTTTGGCTTTTCTCACTTTCACATAAATTTTGGAATTAGCTTTCAATTTCTTTAAAAAAAAAAATCCCCAAAACAACTACTGGAATTTTGCTTGGGATGGCATTAAATTAGAGATCCGCCAAGGGGAAATCTACATTTTAACACTCCCGAGTCTTCTAATCCGTGAACATGGTGTATCTTGCCACAGAGTTAGGTCTTTCTAATTTTCTTGCAGCAAAGTGTTGCAATGTTAACCGCATAGTTCAATGTTGAATTTATCCCTCAGTATTTCATGGCTTTAGAATTCATCCCTGAGTATTTTGTGATGACACTTTATTTTTTTTTAAAGATTTTATTTATTTATTTGACAGAGAGAGACACAGTGAGAGAGGGAACACAAGCAGGGGGAGTGGGAGAGGGAGAAGCAGGCTCTCCGCCGAGCAGGGAGCCCGATACAGGGCTCGATCCCAGGACCCCGGGACCATGACCTGAGCCGAAGGCAGACGCTTAACGACTGAGCCACCCAGGCGCCCCAGTGATGACACTTTAAACTTCAACTCCCAGTTGTTTATTGCTAACGTGAGCTGCCATTGGTTTCTGCATTTTGCTGTGCATGCCTGGATCTTGCTAAACTCGGTTCCACCAGCATTTTTGTAGATTCTGTAGTAGCTTCTTCATTTCTTCTTCTGTGATGTGAGTACACATATCGGAGGGCTGTTGTGGAGACTAAATAAGAAAATACATCTGGAGGACTTGTCCTGGTTGCTGGCCCACATTCCATGGTAGTAACAAAACTGACAGGGCCATCTTCAATGAGGCGAAGCCAAGCTGTGGTGCCATAAGTAGGGATAGGGGTTACCTACACTTGGGAGGCGGTAGTGACAGGAAAGGTGTGGAATGGCATAAGGGTGGGGGCTTCTGGGATGCTGGGCATGTTCTGTTTCTTGATTTGCGTACTGGTTACATGGGTGTGTTCAACTTGTGAAAAACCAGTGAGCTAAGCACTTATGATATGCACATTTTTCTTCATGACACTTCAATCGAACGACTAATATCTTTTGAGCGCTCATCATGAACTTGGCCCTTGATATGGCTTATCTCATTTAATCCTGTGAACTGGTTGCTCTCATCACCATTTTATAGAAGACCAGACTGAGGTTCCAAGAGACAGAACCCCTTGTCCAAGCTCACAGAGTGAGTGCGTCGTGAAGGTCAGTGTTGGGCCAGGTCTTGTGCCCTTAACCACTGTGCCAAATGGCCTTGTGTAAGAGTTTGGTTGGAAAGGAAGATCCATAGTTTGGGGATGATGGGTGGGCTGGTGGGTTTGCCTCACCCGGATAGCAAAGGGCAGCTCTGGGCAGGCAGGGGCCGTAGCAGAGGGGCCCGAGGGTCCTGGGAAAGCCCAGGGGGCCAGCTGGCTTTCCTCACTGCCATCACTGCTCACTGAAGACCTGGTGTCTCAGATCCCCTTCCCGCTCTGAACACACACGAACACTGTGTAATTGCCTGATCTGGACTAGCGAACAGGGCGGAGGTGGAGGGACGTTTATTTTTCATTAAAAGGTCAGAGCGAGATGATGGGAGGTGGCGCTCAGTGAGGGGGAGTTGCCTCAGAAAATGTGCTGACTGGTCCAAGCTTATCAGACCGGAACACATGTTTCTGGTACCTTCCGCCACCCATGTGGGCCTCACTCTTTTCAGCCTGAATCATAACAATTGCCAAACTTGCCAGGCCTCTGGGGATCATGGCAGGAGCTGATGGGGGAGGGGAGTGAGAGAAGCAGGAGGTCAGGGTTCAGATTTTCTTTTCTGTCATGAAAGAATTAGATTTTGGCAAATTTCTTACACCCTCCTGGGCCTTGGTTTCCTCATCTGAAAAATGGGGACAGAGTGCCTATCCTGTAGGGTTGTTCTGAGACCCAGAGCACGGCCGGTGCTTGGTGAGCATCAAAATGCTTGTAAACTATAAAATATGGTTAAAGCAGCTTTGGCTTCTCCCAATCCTAGGTCTCCATGTTGCACGTCCCTGAGGAGATAACTCTTGGCTGCCAGGAGAAATAATAATAGTCCCTTCCAGAAGGCTCTTTTGAGCATTTGCACAGACCCATACCACGTTTGTGTGGCCTACAGATGTGACTGAGATGCAGCTGGTTGTTTCTTCTTTGGGCCACGTAGTGACAAACAGGATTGAACTGGGCAGGAATTTGGGCCTCAAACCCAGGATCTGGTGCTGTCCAAGATGGCAGCCCTCTTGCTAGCTACCACTGCGGCTGGGAGTAAGAAGGGTAAAGGAGAGGGACAAGAAGGACTCCTGTCATGGCTGGGATGTTCCTCTCACTCTTCCTTGCATCATGAAGTCTGGAAGAGCTCTGAGCTGCTGGGCTTGGGATGTCAAAGGCCACCTTGGCCCAGCAGGCTGGGTGAAACTGACTGTCTAAACCAATGACTAAAATAGAAATGGGGTGTCAGGCGAGGCCAAACCTAGGCTCTGCCCCTTACTGTCTGCTCTCTTCCTTGGCAACGTGTGTAGACAGGCTGAAGCAGGCAGGCTCCATACTGGAGGAACTCAAGTCTAGATAAAAAATATTAAAATTTTTTTTTTAAAGATTTTATTTATTTATTTGACAGAGAGAGACACAGTGAGAGAGGGAACACAAGCAGGGGGAGTGGGAGAGGGAGAAGCAGGCCTCCTGTTGAGCAGGGAGCCCGATGTGGGACTCTATCCCAGGACCCTGGGATCATGACCTGAGCCGAAGGCAGACGCTTAATGACTGAGCCACCCAGGTGCCCCAAAATATTTAATTTTTTAAAAAAAGATTTTATTTATTTTACTTGAGAGAGAGAGCAAGTGAGAGAGAGAGAGAGAGCACCAGCCGGGGCGGGGGGGGGGGGGCGGAGAGGCAGAGGGGGAGGCAGAAGCAGGTTCCCTGCTGAGCAGGGAGCCTGATGCGGGGCTCCATCCCAGGACCACAGGATCACGACCTGAGCCGAAGGCAGATGCTTAACTGACTGAGCCACCCAGGCGCCCCCAAAATATTTAAATTAATAAGAATAAATAAGTGTTGTTTTAATGGCTACCAAGGTGAATGAAATTCCAGGAAGCATGTGCAATGGTACTGGGACATAGAAATATCTGGTGTATTTAGGGAACTGGAAGATACCCAAAGTGGCAGAACTCTGGGGAACCTGGGAGAAGTGATGGCTAGAAAGGCTGAAGGTCAGACTGAGGCCAGGGTTTTGACTACTCGGCCACAGTAGGAGAGAGTCCTGAGGGTTTCCAAGCAGTGACATCATCAAAAGGATGCTTCAGGTTTTTCCCTTCTTCCCCTATGGTCCTCTGCCTTGTTTCTCAAATTCCACAAATCTGAGATCATATGATAATTGTCTTTCTCTGATTGACTGATTTCGCTTAGCATAATGAAACAAGATGAAACCAGAGAGGGAGACAGACCATAAGGACTTTTAATCTCAGGAAACAAACTGAGGGTTGCTGGAGTGGTGGGGGGGGGGAGGGGTGGCGTGGCTAGGGGATGGACAGGGGGGAGGGGGGGGGGGGGGGGGGGGGGGGCGGCCTGAAGTAGGGTAAGACCAGGTACAGAGGTGTCAGAGAGGGAGCTATGAAAATGCCCACCCAGGAACAGCAATTTTCAGGGAAGAGCATCCCTACATCAGCTAGTTTCAAGGAAGTTCACTTTTGTAAAACAGGTTTGGATTCCCTCCTCGAATACCCCTCTCATGATCATTAAGTGACACCAAAGACCCTGCCCAAGACAAATGCAGATCCTTCTAGCCTTATGGGGGGGGGGGTAGGGATAGGTAGTAACCATAGTCTGTGAAGCCACATGGAGGGTGATAACTTGCATCTTTTCTCCACCCTCCCAGGTGGAGAAATCCTGTCTTACCAGGATTGTGTCTCATCCCAGCAGCTTCTGAATGAGCTGGAGGAACTGCAGACTCATTGGTTTCTGAACTAAGCCAGTGGCACCTGGTTGCATTGGCAGAGAAAATTTGGAATGGTCTGCCCATTAAGATATTTTAATCAGTCTCAGAAAACTTAATCACACTGATTGAGGTCCACTGGTTTTACTAGTGACTTTGGGCAAAATACTTCCAAGATGTTGGCCTCAGTTTCTCCATCTGAAAATGGGGAAAACAAAAGCAAATCTAAAAACCTTTTACTGTTATTTGTCCAGGAGGTCTAAGCTCAAGTTACCCTGAAGGGCTGGTAACTTACTGATAGACCCTCATGACCAGCCCAGCGGCATCTCTTACCATGTTGTTGAGGTCAACCTTCGGCAAACCCGAAGTGTTCATATGTGTTGACTCAAGAAGGCACACAGACTCTAGAGAAATTTTGTACCAAAATTCTGTAAATGTGATGAGGATGCATGTTTGTTTTCACTCATGATTGGAAAAGAAAAAATGAACAGGGGTATATGTGGATAGTCGATTATGAAAACTTGGCCAAGAAACTCAGTGTGGCTTCCAATATGTGGATGATGGGCTTTTATCCCTGAGTGTCCTTCATTTTAATTCTCCATGATAATTCCTTCAGTATCAGTGTTTCCGAGATTCTAAGTTTCAATCTTAGTCTAGAAGCCTCTCGATGAACTCCAACTCAACCAAGACCCTCTACAGGTCAGACTTCACTCCTGACTATTGAATGTGTTTCTTGGCTTCGGGAAACCTCCTCTTCTATATCCTACAGCTCCTTTAACTCGACAAGTCCCAGCCTGAATTGATCCTCTTTCCTGCCTGACTTGATTCCCTTGATTCCCTGTTTCAGGAATGACACCATTCCCCACCCAGTCACCATGGCTGGAAGCTGGGAGTCATTCTGGGCTCCTTGCCAACACTCAGTCCTACATCCATCCATTGTCACATCCCCCGTGCTTGGCCCTTGCTTGGCTAGAATCTACCCTGTTCTCTCCTATTGATGACTCTTTACCCAAGTTCAGTGCTGACTTACTTCATCTTGTACCGGAGGCTCCTCCTATTTGTTTTCTCACCCAACATCTCCTCTTCTTCCAGGTTGACTTTCCCTTTGCTGCTATAGTAATTTCTCCAAAACTCTGATCTGGCCATGTCTCTCCTGCTTGAGATACCATGTAAGGTCTTCATGGCTTATAGAAGAGTTGAAATTTCCTAGCCTAACATATAAAGTCAGCCAC
The DNA here is from genome assembly GCF_011800145.1 of Mirounga leonina. Classification (NCBI taxonomy): domain Eukaryota; kingdom Metazoa; phylum Chordata; class Mammalia; order Carnivora; family Phocidae; genus Mirounga; species Mirounga leonina. The sequence goes on along the minus strand of NW_023270374.1, from coordinate 31,306,434 downwards.
AAGAGACCATCTGATGTTTTTTGGATGCACCTTCTCTTTTTGGAGCTCTATGCCTTTCCACATGCTGATCCTACTGCTTGGTTTGCCCATCTTCCCAGTTCTTTTGTACTTGACCCTGCTGACATTTGATCCCTGTTGACCTCTCAAGCCTCATACCTTATTACTTTCCTCCTATCTGTGTGCAGTCCTTGCTGTTGGCCATGTCTATCCACTTGGAGGGCTTCTGAGATGGCCAATGAGTCCTTCTCACCAATGGCCTGTCTTGCATATGATGGATATATGACGTGTTCTTCTGGGTTGGCTGTAAGTCATATGGACAAGGGACTGACATTTCTTGTGTGAATAGAACCACTCTTCTTGCTTTTCCCTGGGCCCCTCCATCTGTGCTCACCACCGGTACCTGTGAGTAGAAAGCAGTTATGTGATCAACACTGAAAGAGGTCATATTCTAGAAATACAGTGATTATGGCTGAAAGAGTTCCAAATGTGATTGGAAGATACCTTTTTCCATGTGTAGTTTGCAAAATTCCATGTGATAAATTTGACATAGCTGGAATGAATCATCATTCACATTTCCCTGCACATTCTGGGTAAGATTTGCATTTGTGGTCTTCATCAATGAAACTTAGTAATAACCTTTGAGTCATTGGAAGCTGGTATTCATAGGTGGCATGATTGATGAGGCAGCATTGTGAGTAATGATGCAACTGACATTAAAGATGCTGCTAGGGAACTACTTAGGCACAGGGATCTGTATTGTCTCCAAATAAGCAGGTTCTGAAATGCCATGTCATAGGGAAGAAATACAGCATTAACACTTTTTTTTCTCATTGTAGGAGATATAAAACCAGCCAGAAATGGTGCATTTGATAGCAAAGAACACAAATACATGGTTCCTGGTCATGAACAGGAAGAGATAGTGCCCGGACCCTAAGAAAAATCTTCATGTTCATGTGCTCTATTGGACAATAGACAAGTACATAATTACATCTTCTTTACCCATTATTCTAAGTCTTCAGTGATAAATCACTATGCCTCATAAGGGTCTATGAATTTTATAACATATTTTTAAATTAAACTGATTATTTGTCAGGGCCCCACAACAATTTGCTCAGGGCCCCATACACTCTAGGGATGGCTCTGCTCTGGAGAAGGACTTTATAAATATCTTGAAATGCCTCTAATTCCCCAAAGGGAACATTATGCATGCTGCATAGCTGATATTTTATGTTGTATCATCTCAAAGGACTCTTTAAATTTGGTAGATATCTGTCCATCTGTTTTTAAGTGATGTGATAACAGGAGTTCAGGCAAAACAGACAGAACTCTATGTTTAGGTGAAGGGAAAATACCTAAGATAAATTCAATAAAAGTAAGCTCACGAGGGGCTGTTACAATGATACCCACACTGTTTAGCTCTATGAGATTGAGTAGCTATTATTGTCCTAATTGAGAGATAAAGCTCACACTGCTAATGAGAGATGCAGGTCAAGTTCCAGTCCCTGTGAATCTGAGAAAGGGCGCACAGCCAAGCACCTGGGGAAAATACCCATGTTTGTAAAAACCGTGTCTGAAAGGCTTATCTTGAGGGCAGCTAAGGCCTTTGAAAAGCCACTGAGAATAAAAAATGAGGGTTTTTATTGTTTGGAGACAGTTGGCAGAGAAGGAAGGAGAGCCCATAGCATGGTGTGATGGTACAACATTGACAGTTATCGGAGAGAATTAAGAGAGCTGCTCAATTCATCAAGGCAAAAGCCTTTAATCTGGAAAGATTGAAGCTGAAGATAGGGGAAAGGCAGAAGGCACACCTCACTGCTCTTAATTAATTCAAGTCTCCATCCCAAATGAATTATAGCTCAGGGTCCTGAAAGGACTTGCAGAAGTCTTTGTGGGATCCCTGTCAGTCTTATTTGGAGAACTGTGGAGGGAGAGATGCCAGAAGACCAGGGATGGGCACGTCCTGTCTTGATTTTCAGAACCTGGGTTCTAGAAATTATAGGCTTAAATCCAGTTTCTGGCGATGAACTAGAAATGATTATTTAAATGGTGTAGGGGTTAAGTGCACTTAGAAGGGGAAGTAAGAATCAGTTTGGAACCATCATAGGTTCACTAAGAACTAGTAATTCTAAAATATCATTCACTTTTTTTGAATGCTTCCTAGATTAGTACTGTGGATATTTGATTATTTTTCATTCCCCCACCATTTGGACTGATCTGGGGGAACTCTCACCTTTATGGATCTTGGGGAGATGTGGAACCTGTCTTCCACGGTAAAACTGAAGATGCCATGTGCTCAATTTCCCAGGCTCCCTTGCAGTGAGGTCATTGCCAGAGTAATTTATCTAGGCTGGTCTCCAAGGAGATCTCTAGTGACAAGCTATGGTAGGCTGAATAATGCTCCTCCAAAGATGTCCATATCTTAATCCCTGGAAACTGCAAATATGTTAGATTACATGGCAAAGGGGAATTAAGTTTGCAGATGGAATTAAGGCTGCTGATCACCTGTCCTTAAAATAAGGAGCTTAACCTGGATTACCTGGGTGGGACCAATGTAATCACATGGGTCCTTAAAAGTGGAAGAAGGACACAGAAGAGTCAGAGAAGGAAATATGATGATGGAAGCAGGGCCAGAGAGATGCTACACTGCCGGGTTTGAGGATGGAGGAAGGGGGCCATGAGCCAAGGAAAGTGGATGGCCTTTAGCAGCTGGAAAAAGCAAAGAAACAGATTCTCCTTTAGAGCCTCCAGAAGGAAAGTAGCCCTGTCCATCCCTTGATTTTAGCCTGGTGAGACCTGTTTTGAATGTCTGACCTACAGAATTGTAAGATAATAAATTTGCATTGCTTAAGCCACTGAATTTGTTATAACAGCAATAGGAAACTAGTATACATACACTCAATGTGTCTCTGTAATTGGCCTTTCCTAGTAGAGCATTTTATTGATGACATGGATCAATAGTTTTCAAACTAGACTGGGCAGAGTTCCAATGGGGTGTCTTAGAGGCTACCAAGAAGGGAAATTGGGAAGGGAAAGGCAGAGGCAATGGGACTCTGGGACACCCCATCCATGCTGCCACTGGAACAATACTGTTTTTATCTATATTAAATATTGGAACTCTATGAAAAAGGTTTGAAAGTCATCATTGACATCATAGATAAATGTATTAAGTATAATAATAAAAGATAACATTTACTGAATGTTTATATAGACTGGACACCCTGCTTAGTAGTGTATACATCTTAGTGAATCCTCATAATTGTTGTAAGAGGTAGATATCACTTTTGTGGATGGGGAAAATGAGGCTCAGGGAAATTAAGTCACTCAACCAAGGTCCCACAGTATGTAAGTGGCAGAAATGGCATTTTAACTTGGGAAATCTGACTCTAGAGCCTGCACTCTTAGTCAAGTCCATCAAGCATTTAATTGGAAAGATCTAGTTGGAGTATCATATTGATGGTACAATTCAGAATTCAAACATATTTATATGACAGAATACATTTGTTTGGTAAAGAGGCAAAATCCTGCATTTGAGTTCAAAAGCACAATTACATCAAAGTGTGGGCAGTTCAAGGGAATTAATCAGGTTATCTGTAGGTTTGTTGCAGAGAGGTATTTGCAGTGGGTGGAAGGTCACCACCTTCTGGGTATATCACAAGTGTAATATTCCAGGGCCCTGTGATAAGAAAGTCCTTTACACGACAGAATGGGCTGCCTCATGATGTTGTGAGCACCCTGTTATTGGTAGCAGTCAAAAAAAAGATTGAGTTTGTGGGGGTTGGGAGTTGATTTAGGGTCCCTTTAAAATTCTAAGATCTAAAGGTTGTTGTGCATAGGGTCAATTGATGGGAAGTCTTAGTGCTTGGCTTAAGCAACCCCATCTTCTCTAGACTAATGAGACAGAGGGAATTCTAAATGGATAGATCCTGCTTCAGTGTCAGGCACCCAACCTCTGGGGCTTATATTTTATCCTAGAGGAAAGGGGTATCCATAGCAAGTGTTTAAGCAGCAACCTGATAGGAACAGATCTGCATTTCTGAGGGACGCATTGATCAGAGGGCGAGAAGTTGAGTTGGGGGACCAGCTGTTGAAAAAGAGTGAGAGAGACACATTTCGGGGCCAGGGCAGACAGAGCCAGAAGACCTAGGCTGAGAAGGGAAAAGAGAGAGAGGGAGTACCGGACAACACCCAGGTGAGGGCTGGGCTGGGTGGAGCTGTCCAGAACACAAGGTGCTGGGTGCTTGCAGGCTGCAGGAACTCCAGGGCACGGAGAAGGTCCACATGGAAGGTTGTCTGGGGAGGAGCCCTGTGCTAAGTGGGTCACAGACTTGGTTGACTCTACAGATGTATTAGTCAGAAGTGGGTCAGGAGCTGGAGGTCCAGCGTCAAGACAGGTGGAGCCCTGTAATCCTTATTCTGCCTGTGATTTGTGGACCTGCTGAGGACAGACAAGAGCCTGGCAATCAGCCTAGCAATGGGCCCTGAATTCTGAGTGGGATATGGGTTTCTGGGCGGGTTGGAGGTGGCAGAGAGAGCCTGCCTGTGAATCCCACTGACCAGTAGTTCCGGCACCCCTACCCCTACCCTACCCTACCATCCCCTCCTCAATGAATCTGCATTTACCAGACATAAAGGAAAAGCACATTCACCAGCTGCCACCTCCCTCTAGCCTTCAGACTAAACCAGTTCACTCTTTCCAGGAATTCAACCACCTCCGCCTGTCACTCCAGGACACTCATGTTTCCCACGGCTAGAGCTTTTAATCTATTAGTCTTTTACTTCTACCTCCTTTCCCCAACATGAAATTGTTGGAGCCTCAGTTTCTTTATCCATAAAATGGAGATAATAGTAATCCTTATTGTAAAGACAGGTATTGCCTAAAAAACTCGTACATATAGTGAGTGCTCAATAAAAACTAGTTATTGTCAGGGAGGTGCACTAAACTAAATAATGAGGAGTCAGGTTATTCTGATGGGAAAGATGGTGTGATAAGGCTTTGCCAGGCTTTGTTGGGAGGAAGATAGGGAGAAGAGAGGCATGAACATGGAAGTGAGATCAGAAACACTGGGGAACAGCTACAAGAGGGGGCAGGATGATAGTTTGGGGTGTGACAAGGCCAGAGGGTAGGGAGTGGCCTAGCACTATGTGTCCAGATGCACCTGCTCATGTCTCTTCCAGCAGCTGAGTCTGATGGCCAGGTAACCTGAGTGCGAGGCTCAGGATGAGTCAGCATAGATATGTATGTCTAGGTGGCCCTTTATAATCACCTGTAGAGTCTAGAAAACTTAGTTCTATTTTCTGCTTTTCCTGTTTTTCCACAATGTGACTCTATAACCCACTTCCCTCTCTCCGTGTAGATGTCTTCAGCTGTAAAATTAAGGAGCTGGGTCAGGTTGTCTCTATGACCCCTCCCAGCTCTGACATTCTAGGACACTGAGCCAGTTGTCCGACTGAGCATTCTCCCTGGACAAAAGTAAGTCAAACTGGATGATCTATTTTTACTGAGGGCCTATAATGTGCCAGGTCATGGGCTAGGTATCATTATATGCATAGAAGCATTTTATTTCAATTATGGGAGTTATTACCATCAAGGGGTTCTGAGCCCCACCTTGACAGCGCATCATCACCTCTATTTCTTTCCATGTCTTACTGCACTGGTGAAATGATGCCATCTTCCTAGTGTTCTTGAGCAATCTCAACAGAGATTTCCACTTTCTTTCTAGCCTCAGATTGCCTCAGAAACTCCCCTCTGGATTCTACCCTTCTGCAATCCTCTTCTGTTTGTGATATTCCCGGGGAGACAGGTCTTATCTGTTCTGTATGTCATTGCAGACACATTTCCAGGCTTTATCAGGCTGTTGACAGTACCCATGATTCCATCTTGAATCCGTGGCCTGCTAGTACGCAGGGAACTGGGATCAGGAATAACTCTCAGGGCGTCGTGCTGGGAAGATCTGCACAGGGGCTAGAGACCCTCCAAGCAGACTGAATTCCAGCAGCCAGTACTAATAATGGTGAATACTCATTAGGCATATTTTCCAGGCACTGGGTTAACCCAGTGATTCTCAAGCAAGAATGGCATCAGGGAATTTTTGGCAATGTCTAGAGATACTTTCAGTTGACACAACTGAGGGGAAGATGTGCTACCAGCACCTAGTGGGTGTAGGTTGGGCTAAACACCCTACAATGCACAGGGTACCCCACACAGCAAGTGATGATCTAGCCTGAAATGTCACTAGTGCTGGGGTTGAGAAACTTTGGGTTAAACCCTCTGCATGCATTATCTCATTTAGTCATCAAACCATCCCTATGAAACAGCTGCTACTGTTATTACCACCCTCCCCTGTTTAGAGTTGGGGCAGCTGCAGATTAGAGAAGCATGAAGCAATTTACCCAAGTTCACCGAGCGGGAGAGTGACAGAGCTAGGCTAGGATCCCAAGTTTGGCTGACTCCAAAGCCTGCGTACTTCACTACTTCATTGGGAATGAAAAGGTCGGGCCAACTGAGCTTGTAGGTCAGGACAAGGAGCATGGCTTGGGAGCTGATTCTCAGAGGTTCCTCAGGACCCCAGGGCCCCCTAAGGCCCAGTAACTACTACTAAGTCTTGTTGCCACTGCAGAAGAACATGGAAGCTCAGCCCCCACTTGCTGGGGACATAGTCTCCCAGGGGTCCTTGGATTGACCTAGGGGGCTGATCTTGATTGCTTTCAGCTGAGCTGAGCTAGGGAAGGCAGGACATCATCCTAGTAACTTCAGCATCAAGTCCCATGGCTCTGACATCTCCAGCTGTGGAATCAAGTGCGGGGAGGAGACTCTGACAGCCGGCGGCACATGCTCACAGCCAAGTGAGAGATGTGGCAACGTGCCAGAAGTCAGGTCTCCTCTGATGTTGTCTGCAAACGTACTCAGAATACTGGCACAATGGGAGTTGACCTGTGCATGGACACAGGCCTGGTATCCAGTTTGTCCCCGATAATGAATGAACCAACATATCAAATGGGTGAATGGATACCTCTTCTATGAGGTCAAACCTTGGAATACAGTGAGAGGGCTGGGCAGAGATCACAGAGGGGAAGGCAGGGCCGGGCCTGTGGGGTGATGCTTTGGTGGATAGGATAACGCCAAGTCCTCCAGAGGGGTCAGAGAGCAGCAGCTGGAGCTGTATCTTCTAGAACACAAGCCACAGGAGACTGCAGGGAAGTCTGACTCCAAGCACCGTAGGGGCTTGACTAATTTTTGGACTGCATCATTGGAATGTTTGGCAACCAGGCCTTAAACTCAGTGACCTCCCAGACCCAGGGGTTGCAGAGCCTGCAGGAGCCTTCCTCCCCAGAACATCCCCTGGGTGAGGGTTGAGGTCTCAGGTGGACTCAGGAATTTAGTTTATTGTTCCTGAGGTGGAAATAATTCTCCATATTCTGGTTTCTCCTTTCTAGGCCCTTTCAAAGACCATATTTATACCGATAAACTGGTGTCATGGAGTCCAGAGAGATCAACTAAAGGCACATAACTCTGGGAGCTTTCTTGTTATTGTTGTTGTTTTCCTCTATGGAGGAAAGGGGAGGAGGGGATGGGGGTGGGAAAGGGAACTGAAATTCATCAATGGTTTATTTTGGGTTGAGCGCTCTTCATGGTCACATTAACGAGGTAGTAGAGTGACCTGAAATGGTGCCAGGCAGACCTGGCTGGCCAGAGACTCCCTAAACCTCAGTTTACTCCTTGGTAAAAGGAGATAATACTTGTACCTATTTTCTAGAGTTGCGATTTAATGAGCTAATACATAAGATGGGCTCAGTCTAGCAGGGGCTACAGAATAAAGACCTCACTAAATGTTTAGCCAGCATTGTTGCTATTTTAAATTTATCACTCTTCCCCACCCTGGGAGGTGGGACTTATTGTCCCCATTTATGTATGAGAAAGTCAAGGCTTGGTGGGGTTACTGGGGTGCAGCTTCATTCTCAGTTCCTCCGGCAAGTCTCTGCTGGCCTCCAGGCCAGGGCAAGTGTCCCCTGTCCATGCGGCCCAGGCCCCTGATCTTCCCTCCCAGCTTGCATTGCAGCATAGAGCGAGAGTCCATTCACAGTCCCAGCCCCTGCCACGCTGTTGGCCCATGAGGACAGGCTCCGGGCCCACTGGATCGTTCTCGGCTGTGATGAGCACCAAGCAGAGCATTGGTTCATGGTGAAAGCTGAGGACACGTAGGTAATTCAGAGCCATTGGACCCAGTGGTCTGAAGTTGGGTTTGCTTCTTTCTTACAGTGTGTGTATGTGTGTGTGTTCTTTCTTAGGAATGCGGAGTAAAGTGGGTGGCTGGGGACATCCTTTAGGTGTCAGCAGGTCTCTTCTTTGGCATAGTGACAATGGCAAACCCAGCCTATTTTCCCTCTCCTTGCTGCTCACCTCTCTCCACCAGTTTCTACGCAACCTAAGATTCCCAAAGAGAGAAAGCCAATGTACCCATCCATCTAGAAGAGATTGGGAGTCAGTTATATGTTTCCTTGGTGCAGAAATACACAAATCACAATGGATCCTTGCAAGTGACAGGGAAACAATGGCTGATTTCAGCATAGGGTTCTGAATCTTTCAGTTTTCTTCCTTCACTTTCATTCCTAGCTCATCCAGTTCTCCCGTATCCCATGAGGATTGCTCAACGTGGGATCTCGGCCAGCTGATGGAGGGTGAGCCCAATTCCATAGAGGAGCTATTATGAATTAGTTAATCCAATGGTTTGAGCTCCTACTCTATGCCGGGCCCTGCACTAAGCACTGAGGGTACAATCCAGGACAAAAGGAGACAAGTGCCTGCCCTCCAGAGCTTACAGTTTGGTGGAAGATAGGGGTGATTGTCATATAGTCACACTATGGACATACATAATGAATCCAAAACTACACATAGATATATATAATTGCTCTGGAGGAAAAAAATAGTTCTATGAGGACTTGACCTAGATTAGGTGATTAAAGAACTGTTCCCTTAGGAGGTAAAACTGGGCAGAGATCTGAAGAATAGATAGGAGGTGGTGGATAGAATGTTCCAGACAAAGGGAACAGCTTGTGCAGAGTCTCTCTGGAGACCTGGAAATAAACAAAGGCCTTAGGGTGAGAACATGGAAGTTGAAGGTTCACAGGGTGTAAGCCAGGCTGGAAAGGCAGGCAGTGGTGGACGGTGTGGGGTCTTGTAGGCTAAGGTTAGTATTTGGCTTCAAGTCTAAGAAAAGTGGGAAACCATAGGAGGGGATTTAGAAGCTGAGATACAATTTGATTTATTTCTTTAAAAGATTGTTCTGGCTGCTGTGGGAAAAAGAAGAGTGTCTGAGTGCATATTGGGATACCAGTAAGGAGACAAAGCTGGTTGTCCAGGGAAAGGCAACCGTTGCTTGGACACAAAGGGGTGGCAGAGATGGGGAGCAGAATGTAGGCTTCGGAGGTAGCAATGCAGGGACCGGGGCAAAGGGAGTTATCAATGGAGACTTCCAGTTTTCTGGTTTGGCAACTGGAAGGGTGGTGGTCCCACTTTGGGACACCAATGATGCTAACAGAAGGTGAGGTTGAGGGGTGGAGGGAGACAGACGAAGAAGGTGGCCTTGGACTCAATGAGCTTCAGGACCTGCGGGACATCTGAGTGTAGATGCTAGTAGGCAGTTGGATGTATGTGTGTGTCCCTCTCGCTCTGCAATTCTTCTGAGAACTGATCCTGGAACTCTTTAAGACTCAGCTTCAGGGGCGCCTGGGTGGCTCAGTCGTTAAGCGTCTGCCTTCGGCTCAGGTCATGATCCCAGGGTCCTGGGATCGAGTCCCACATCGGGCTCCCTCCTCGGGGGGAAGCCTGCTTCTCCCTCTCCCACTCCCGCTGCTTGTGTTCCTGCTCTCGCTATCTCTGTCTCTGTCAAATAAATAAATAAAATCTTAAAAAAAAAAAAAAAAGACTCAGCTTCATTTCTCTGTTGCTGCTCAGGTTTGATCAGGCCATAGTTAAGCCACTTGAGTTCCTTTTCTTTCATATTAAGGTTTTTGAGTGAGAAAATGTGGCCCTCCCAAGAAGAGGTAAACCTGGTTCTATTTATTACCACTGTTAAGGAGATGAGATGAAATGCCAACACGACAGGGCTCCCAGGTGAGCCCCGAGACTACGTATTCCTGAGAGATGCCTCTGAGCCTGGGTCTGGGAGAGCTTTGTCTCACCTGCATGGAGCCGGTGGGAAGGGTTCTCCTGAGTAGGACTTGGCATCTATCTTTATCCTGGCCAAGCAAATGTACATCTTTCTTTTATCATTTTTAATAATGTCATTCATCTATTTACCGATTTATTTAGTCAACTTTTATTGAATATACTGATTTAGATTCTGGACACAGAGGATAAGACAGATGGAGTCTCAGCTCTCATGAAGATTGCACACCAGTTGGGGAGACAGGCAACAATCAAGGAAACGAATATCCAAACAAGATAATTTCCAATGACTTTAGGGAAAGCATCTCTGAGGAGGGACATTGGAGGGAAGCCTGATGAATGAGCCAGCCAGTCATGCAAAAGGCTGGGCAGTGATGGGGGACAGCTGTGGGGCACCCACATGTAGGTCCCGAAGATACATATTTGAGGAAAAGGAAAGAGGCCAGGGTGCCAACTCAGTAAGCAAGAGGGAGAGTGATAGGAGATGAGATTGTGGAGACCAGAGGGGCTGGACCATGTAGGCTATGGTGGATTTTGTTCTAAGTGGATTGGGAAGGCATGGAAGGCTTTAAAGCAGGGAATGATCTGTCTTGATTTGTCACCTAAAAAGATCACTTTGGCTGCTATGTAGAAAATACATTGTTGGAAGGCCAAGGGTAGAAGTAAGGAGTCCAGTGAGGAGGATGTTGCAATTATCCCTGGGAAAGGTGCTGAGGCCTGGACCGAGATGGTGGTGGCAGCCATTGGCTCTGAAGCCTTTCTTCTGTGTGCTTACATGAATGACAAATGTCCCATGCCCAGAGGGACTCTATAATTAATTCTGTCATCCATTGCTCACCATAGCTACCACTGTGGGTCTTTCCAAAACAAAGAAGGGTGAATGAGTAAATTTCTCTCTATTAAGTCATCTGTAAGTCTCATTTCTCTTATAGTTTAGCATCATTGGTTGTTGTTGTTGTTGGTTTTTTTTCCACCAACTAAATCATTGATCATTGTGATGGTTAATTTTATGGGTCAACTTGAGCAGGTCATGAGGAGCCCAGATATTTGATCAAACTTTCTTTTGGGTGTTTCTGTGAAGGTTTTTTTCGAATGAGATGAACATTTAAATTGGTAGACTGAGAAAAGTAGATTGTCTTCCCAAATGTGGGTGGGCCTCATCCAATCAGTCGAAGACATCAGTCAATCAGTTGAATAGAACAAAAAGGCAGAGGAAGACAGAATTCTTTCTTGCCTGACTGCCTTTGAACTGGAATACCAGCCTTATCCCTGCCTTCGGACTCAAATAGAAACATTGGTTTTCCCTGGGTCTTGAGCCTGGTAGCTTTTATTTATTTATTTTTATTATTATGTTATGTTAACCACCATACATCACATCATTAGTTTTTGGTATAGTGTTCCATGATTCGTTGTTTGCGTATAACACCCAGTGCTCCATGCAGAATGTGCCCTCTTTAATACCCATCACTAGGCTAACCCATCCTCCCATCCCCCCTTCCCCTCTAGAACCCTCAGTTTGTTTTTCAGAGTCCATCGTCTCTCATGGTTTGTCTCCCCTTCCGATTTCCCCCCCTTCATTCTTACCCTCCTGCTATCTTCTTCTTCTTTTTTTTTCTTAACATATAATGTATTATTTGTTTCAGAGGTACAGATCTGCGATTCAACAGTCTTGAGCAATTCACAGTGCTCACCATAGCACATACCCTCCCCAATGTCTATCACCCAGCCACCCCATCCCTCCCACCCCCCCCCCACTCCAGCAACCCTCAGTTTGCTTCCTGAGATTAAGAATTCCTCATATCAGTGAGGTCATATGATACATGTCTTTCTCTGATTGACTTATTTCGCTCAGCATAACACCCTCCAGTTCCATCCACGTCGTTGCAAATGGCAAGATTTCATTCCTTTTGATGGCTGCATAATATTCCATTGTATACATATACCACATCTTCTTTATCCATTCATCTGTCGAAGGACATTGTGAGCCTGGTAGCTTTTAGATGGAAATTATACCCTCAGTTTTCCTGGTTCTCAGGCCTTTGGACTCAGGCTGGAACTAAACCATTGGCTCTTTTGGATCTCCAGCTTCCTGATTCACCCTGCAAATCTTAGAACTTGCCTGTCTCCATAATCACTTGAATCAATTCCTTATAATAAATGTAATAAAAATAATAATAAATATATATACACACACAAAGAGGTTTATTATAAGGAATTGACTCTGTCTATATGCTCTTTCTACAAACACACATACACATTTGTAGGCAGAAGGAACAAATATACAAATATATATGTATATATATACACACACACATATATATATATATATATATATATATATATATATATATATACCCAGAGATTTCTTATATGTATATACATATACAGACCCAAGCACACATTCTATTGGTCTGTTTCTCTGGAGAACACTGACCCACACAATGAACCAATGCTTTGTGTTATCATTGGGAAGACCTCTGGGCACGGAGGTGGTTCTGCAGTCTAGATCTGGTAACAAACACCTAGGTTTTGGGAAGATTGAGCTATATTTTCAAAAGCGTGAAAAAGCATGATTTGTTTAGGAAAAGCCAGATAGTTCATGGTGCCCAGATCATAGTTTCACGCTAGGAGCAGTGATTCAGCAGGAGGGGGCATAGGGAGAGGAGGGTGGGAAGGCTTTGCCATGATGGGATTTGGCAACAGTAAGGAGCTAAAGAAGGCTCTAGAGCAGAGGACTGACACACTTAAGGCATACTCGAGAAAGGCTCCCCTGGTTGCAGTGAGAAAGGCCTAGAGAGGGTGAGGCAGGGAGCAGGATTAGGAATCTGCCACCATAATCCCAGGGAGCAAGGAGCAGCCCCTGGATTCAGGCCTGACTGTGGGGATAGAAGGGACGGAGCACCCTGAGGGATGCTTAGAGGTGTTGGTGGCAGGGCTTGGTGGTGGTTGGCCATGGAGAGAGCAGGAGACACAGACTGGGAGAATTCCAAGGTTTCTGGCTTGAATAACTGGGAGGATGGCAGCAATGGGACCATCGATTATTACAATCAAGAAAGCCCCTTATTTCTATGTCTTATAAAATAAATCAGAGGGACATCGTTATAGATTGCTTTCCACTCCCTCCTGTATCTTTGCAGCTCCTGTCAACAAAAGATGGAGTCTCATTTCCCCTCCCCTTGAATCTGGACTGGCCTGTGACTTGCTTTGGCCCAGAGGAGTGGTGGACGGGGTGGCATGGCAGGTCCGAGGCTAGGCTTCAAGAGGCCGTGTCAGAACCCTGTCCAGCCATCGTGTGAACAAGGCTAGCCTGCTGGATTCTGAGACACCCTGTGAAGCTGAGATGAGCCATGCTGCTGTGGCCATCCTGGGGCAGCCAGCCCCTGGCTGACGAGCCTCTCTGCCTGAGGTCTCTGAGTGGGCTCAGCCAAGGAGAGCTGCCCAGCTCAGCCCGGCCTGAGTGGCGAGCCACAGAATCATGAGCAGAAGAGATGACCGTTGTTTCAAGCCACTAAGCTGTTGGGTGGCCGGTTAGACAGCAAGAGGGAAGTGGTACAGGGATTTGTGAAATAGACGTAAAGCTAAAATCAACGGGGGATGGTGTGTGGCTATTGTATAAGCTTCACTGCACTCTGCAGGCGTTCATGAGGGTGAAATGAGAATAAGAAAGCCCCTTGATTCACCCTTTCATGAAGTTCTTAGAATAGTTTGTTTAAGGAATCAGTCAGCGTACATTTTTCCAGAAAATTCATTTTGCCCCCTTGATGACCTTAGTCCTCATCCCTGTCACAATGGGGTTGTGCCCTATTGGAAGACAAACAGTTCTGGAGCATCCAGAACTTTCCTGGTTTTGGCACCCAAAGTCCCACATCCCGAGAAACCCTTCAGCCTCAGACAAACAGGGACAGTGGGTCACCCTATTGTGCTTTGCTGCTTGCAAGTTCACGTTCACCCACTGGCTTCCGACGGGGGTGGTGGGGGCTGGGGGAGGGGGGCGTTGGTTTGCTGTTGCCCGTTTGATAGACAGGGAAGCTGAGATCCAGCAAGTCTGAAATGCCCCTCGGACCACCCAGCTGGAAGGCAGCCAGGAGAGGAGCTGAACCCAAGGCAGCCTGATGCTCCTACTTGAGCCTGTTGTACGCCAGGTATGTGGGGCAGGGACAGCAGCCCCTTATATGGCCCGGCCGTGGAAGTGAGGAGCTGCACCCCGGACACACTCCAGCATGCCAACCCCTCTCCAACCGGATCATTTTCAAACGTATTGTTCGAGGTCTGACACCAGGAGAGAAGAGCTCACGGCTTATTTCGTAGCTCACTCTATGGAGAGAGATGACTCGGGCCACGGCCCACCCTGACCCTACCCTCTGAGGCCAGAGCTGCTGTCAGTTCCGATCTGACAATGGCAGTGCGGATGAGACTCGGCTCCAGAGAGAGACTTCAGAGAATCCAGAAAAAGATGAGGCAGGCAAGGGGGACAGGGACAGGAATAGAGAACTGGTTTCATCTCTTTCAGGAACTGTGTTGATTCTTGATCGTGAACTCTTTGTTTGAAAAGAAGATCCATTTTTCATACATTCAGAATTCCAAGCTGCCGAACATTTCCTCCCGTGATGAGACGCATTCAGAACAAAAACGTGCAGCCTGATTTGTCTTTCCCTGAAATCAAAGGCACTGTTCGAAAGAGACTGCGCTCGCCACACAAAGGTAGCAGATGTTTGCTGAGATTGAGCCGCACAAGCATCCACACGTTCAATCTTGGGAGCATTTCGGTTTTTGAAAAGAGGAACAGTTTTGTGTCATTCTGTGATGTGCGGAAGCTTCTGGTACTGGTGCTCAGGTCGGGTGTGGATGAGGGCGGGTTTGATCCAGACGGCTCTGCAGGGGAGGATGGGGCAGGACGCACCACATCATCAGGCGCCCACTGAGCACCCAGTGTCCACCTAGAATGGTGTTAGGTGCAGGGGCTGAGGGCACAGGGCCTTCAGCGTGCCATGATCTTAATTCTTGCCAGCAAAGAGTTTCTAAGTCTAAGGCTTCCTACACTCACAGCTTCAGAAAGCCGATTCTGAAGCTGAACTAGCTTTTAATTTCCCAGGTGTATTTCCCTTCTGTCATTCTCGCCTCTCCCAGATTTCTCCCTGTCCCTCATCCCTGGGATGTGATCAGTCACAGAAACCTGCATATTCTATTCCCCCAAAATGGAATTCAGAATCCATCCCCTGTTTCCATTTGCAATGCAGATTTCATCCCTTCTCCTCACTACCAAGCCACCAGAAACACCCTGGTTATGTGTATAATTTATATAATACCCCTCAAGCTATTTTGCAATGATCCGTTCAGAGGTCATACCAGGAGCTCCTGGAGGCTAGGTTCATCTTGACTTTCTCAGTAGCCAGCGCAGGGTCTGGTATCTTCCTGGGGTTCATCAATATGCATGAGTGAATGAGGAAATAAGAATGTAAATGATGGGATATTCCTTAACCATCCCCACCATGCCTTTCAGACCCCTCTGTTCCCACAGCCCTCTTTTTTTTTTTTTAACTTGCCAACTCCTATTCATCCTTCAAGATCCAGTGCCCATGTTGCCTCCTTCAGGAAGTCTTCCTGACATCCTCAGCCTGTGCAGCTTATTCATTTCTCCCTGTGCACTTCCACAACATTTCTGACGCATGTGCACAGCAGAACGCATACCTTAATGACTAATGTGTCTGAGTTCTTGCTTGTCCCTGCCAGAGATGCAAGACTATTTAGCTTCACAACTCTGCTCTGCCTGATGTTGCTGCCTGAGGCAGTGTTGAGCTAGATTCTGAGGGTGCCTTTTCAGCAGTATATTCATATATACGTAATGTTTCTATTTTATATAATACATATAATTTTTCAGTGTATTAGAAGGAGCAGGCCCAGTTCCTCACCAATGAAGTAAATCTAAAGAACATGACAACAGTGATAAAAGGCAGTGACGCAGACAGGCCCATGTGGGTCAGCCTGCCATCTGGTGTGGCTTCTGGAAGATGAAGCCTGGTTCGTGCAGACAGGCTAAGGATTGCCGATCCCAAGGCCTGGGTGGGGAAGGTGCGTGAAGCCACCCTTTAGCTTCTGTTCTGTTCCCTGTGCAAGATGGTGGCTAAGAGGCGAAGTTCTCTTGATTCTCAGCTTACTCCATGCCAGGCTGATGTTGGGCATAAGGCATCAAACTCTGATAGTTACAGGGGTAGACTTTAGGTTTAGAAAAATTGGGTTAGAATCCCCACTCTGTCATCTCCAGTTGTATGATTTGGGGCAAGTTGCTTAGCTTTCCAAAGCCCCAATTTCCTTAAAAGGAAAGGGCGCTTCATACTAAGTCAGCCTTCGTAGAGTCCCTGGTAGTGCCAGGCACTGTGTTTTGTGCTACCTACTCGTGCCAGCCGTGACCACCAGGGAGGTACCATTGCCACCCCCATGTCACAGATGAGAAACTGAGG
This sequence comes from Mirounga leonina, assembly GCF_011800145.1. NCBI lineage: Eukaryota > Metazoa > Chordata > Mammalia > Carnivora > Phocidae > Mirounga > Mirounga leonina. The sequence continues at coordinate 31,289,811 of NW_023270374.1, read as the reverse complement.
CTCAGGAGGCTTGGGTAACACGTCCAAGGTCACTCAGTTGGAAAGCACCATGTCTGGGGAGAAACCCAGAAAGCCTGACTTCAAGTCCAGTACTCTTAGCTGTGACTCTCATTAATCACTTTATGATAAAGATTTTTGGAAGAATTACGGGAGTTAATTTTTAAAATGGGGCTCTAAATGCTTAAGAAGTGATAGCTTTTTACGATACTTTTGGAGGACTTCGTGGAGTATGCAAAATGGACAGGCTCACATTCCAAGAAAAAAACAAAAAAGGCCCTCAGAGTTTTGGACACAGAATATTTCAATTCTAACGATAACTTATTTTTATACTATAAACATCAAGGAAAAAGTAACCGATTCCTTATAAAGAATATGAAAATCAGCTGTCTTGAGACTTCTCCTTTGCTTGCTTTCCAAAATTGGAGAAGCCCTTACAGGGTTTCGAAGGAAGAAGATCAGGACCTAAGAATTTTGAGGACTTCATAGTTCCAGGAACAGGTAGACATTCTTTCAGGTCCAAGGACTCAAACAGACTTACAGTAGAGATGTAGGACAAATGAATGGAAAGAAGGCGGGCATGGGGGAATGCTGGTAGCAAAGGACACGAGATTCTTTCTTTTTGGAACTTAGACCCCAGGTTCAGAAATCCAGGAGGCTGTATTACACTCCTGGGCCCGTGAACTCTCATTATTTCGCTCAGCTACTCTTCTGCTTCTGCACCTTCCCTGAGACCAAGAAATATATTTCCCTATGATTTTTATCTCTTCCTTAATATAGGTTCGATCATTTAATTCAGGAAAATGGGGATTAGGAGGCTCAAAGTGGTTAGTGGACTTGCAGGGTTCCCACAACTATTGAGGGGCGGTGTGGGATTTCTCCTGGGCTCTGGCGGACACAGCTTCTGCTCTGCAGGGGAGCCGACCACCCCAGGGCAGAGCTGGGACTGCCATGGACCTCCTGCATCTGTGCAGCTATTTCCACAGGCTGCCTGGTTTTCTGCAGTTTGGGGGCTCAGGAGGCCACTGCCCGCTCCCCAGGGCTTTCTTCTGGGCAAAAGGGCTGCTGCCAGTCCTACTTGAGGGTCCCAGCTGAGGTTGTTCTGCAGAGCAGGGACAGAATCTTCCCAGGCCATGCCCGGCCCCAGAACCTTTCTGCCAGGAGCTTTCTTTAGGGAAGTCTCTCTGATCCTTGGCCAGGAAACCAAGAGTGCACAAGTCTTCCTCTTTCAAGATAGCCCTGTCCCCTGGCCGAAAGGCCAAGACAGAGAGTAAAGCTGCAGCAGAAAGGGCCTGACATGTCACACTCATGGTTCTGGCCTGGCTTTTTTTAGAAAAGGAGCTCTTTCCCATGGTAAAGGGGAGAAGTCAGACTTTCCTGTTCCTCTTGGGCCGGGCATGAAGCAATCTTCAGCCCTGATGTTGACACCAGGTCAAACCCCCAGACCTTCTCTCTGGGCCTGGCTCCTTGGACTTCTGAGCTCTGACCTTGGCAGCAAGAAAATGACCCACTGGCTGGGGGTTCCACAGCAGCAAGATCTGTGCAGGGCCCTGGCAGAAACAGAGAGGAGCAGGACAGTGGCGGGGACCCGGCCCTGGGGCACGCAGCTGGACTTGGCCCCCAGCTCTATTGCACACTGTCTGGGAGGCCCTGGACAAGTTACTTAACTTTTCTGAATCTCGGTCTCGCCACCACGAGCAGTGGAGAAATTACACTCTCTACACGGGTTATTTATAGGAGAAAATGAAAAGATCTATGTGGAGAGCTTGGTGTAGGGCTTGGCATATGGTATGCCCTCAGTAGACATTAATTCCTGTCAAGGTTCCTGAAGTTTGCACCTCAGTCTTTACTTTGAACAATCACACAGTACATAGGAGTAAGGATTGTACACTTAGAGGTGGAGCTTCTGGATTTCACGAGAGCTGGGTCCAAGTCCTAGCCCCTCTCCCCCCACAACATACCCACACATAGTAACAGTGTGAATTTGGAAAAGCTCATCCTTTTCTTTAAGCTTGAGTTTTCATCTCCCTTGCTTGGTTCTTGTTGATGGGTGGTGGAGGTGGAGATTTCTGCCTGTGCTGGGCATATGGTGGACGCACGATAACCATTCCCATTATTACAAAGGAATCAAGTCAAATCCATCCAGCGGACGGCCTGAACCTCTATCTGTGGGGCGGACCACCATCAAATATGTGCAGATGGGTCAGTCCTCTGGCCTGATATGTGTGGTGGAGAAAATCTAATTGGAAAAATTAAGGTCAGAGTAGCTTTCTTGGTTTCATCATTCACTTTTTTGTTATTCCCAGAGCCTGGCACAGGGCCTGGCTTATTTTAAGCCCTCAATGCATATTTGTCAAATTAAAGAAGGCTTTGCTAATGCCAACAGAGTTTTTTTCTGACCAGGCTGGCTCCACGGGCAGGGCCCTATGCTTAGAAGTGCCCCGTGCATGGTTTAATGCTCTCTTGTTGCCATCTTGAAATTCTTAATACTTTTTGAAAAAAGGGCCTTTCATTTCCCTTTTGTACTTGGCCCTACAAATTATGTAGCAGGTCCTATGTGCTGGTAAATATACCTTGAAGAAAATCCAAGCCACTCAGGCTGACTTGCTGCTCTGGCCTGTCCCTACCCCCCCCACCCCCCACCCCGGCTGACCTCTGTGGCCAGATGCCACCATGCTTCCTGAACTCTAGCCACCCAGACCTGTTCCTTTAACAGGTCATGCCTCCAGCCATTCTCCAGCTCATCCTCTGGTTGGCTCCTAAGTCACCTCCACCGGAAGGCCCACCTTGACTACCCTCCCAGGCACTCTCTATCTTATTAACCTGACTTATACTCTTTATATCACTATAGCCCCTGATTCTTCTTTCTGAAATCCACTTGTTTCTTATTTGTTGACTTGTTTATTTTCTGTTTCCTGCAGTAGACTCACCCCAGCAATGAAGGCAGCAGTCTTCCTGTCTTGTTCCCTGCCTTGTACCCAAAGCATTGCATAGCCCTTGGCACATAGTTGGTACTCAATAAATGCTTATTGGCTTAAGAATGAATGGAATTGGCAGCGTTGGGTTTTCATCTCTGATCTCCTAGGACTCTCTTGGATGGGAAGGTGAGAGCTGAGTTGGCAGCACGCACCGAGGTGGGGATGGGAATAGCTGTGTGGGTCCCCAGCCCCTGCCATTAAGCAAGGTGACCACCATGCCTGTATTCTCCTGACAACAGAGGCCGGGCTCCTGGCTCAGGTCCCTGCAGTGGGAGTCCACTCTGCACATGGGGACTTAGAAAGGTCTGAGCAACTGCTGTGGACTAAGAGGTGGGAAATCAGAGCTAGACTGCTGTGGAAACACTGGATTCAGAGGCCATTTCATCCACTGCTCCATTTTGCAGGTAAGAACATTGAGGCTCAGGGAGAGAAAGAAACTTACTCGGTAGCCATAACACTAACAGCAAAAACCCAGCCCAACCCAAACCAAACCAACTAATCAAACAAAAAGAAAAAACAGTCAGAGGCAGTATAACAGGCAAGGATAATATTAAATGCATTGATATTTACAAGGTGCTTAGGACAGTTTCCTGCACAAAGAGTTCTTTCACTGTTCCAGGAAATTTACAAGACCCTTACTGGTAGCATTTCATCAAATCCTCCTGGCAGCCTATCATATTGCATCCCCATTCTACAGATGAGGAAATAAAGGCCCCAGCTAGGGAGTGGAAGGGCTGGGATGTGACACCAGGCTGGCTGACTCTAGGGCTGGGTTCTTAGCCTCTTCCCTGGGTTGCAGTTATGGGTAGAGCGGGCCTGGCATCTCTGTTCTCTTTCCCAGTACCAGGCAGGCGACTGGCCCGAGTGGGAAATGCCTCTGATTCACTTCTGCTGGGAAGCCACCTTACTCATTGGCTCATTCATGCTGCAAGTATCCTCTGCCGTCTCCCTAGTGCGTGGTGTCGTGCCAGGAACTGCAGGCAGATAGGTGAAGCCAGGCATCTTCTGTGTGTTGGGGCAGCAGTCCCAGCCTGGGGGGACTGGCAGAAGGTGGGCCACACGGCGGAGAGCCAATGGGCACAGGCGAGCTGACTCTGCTGTCCCTCCTGGGGTCCTGGCCCACCCTCTGTGGAGGGTACAGCTAACACAGGGGTCATGAATGGCTGGGATCCCAGATACACCAGAGCAGACCAGACCTGTTCAGTTCTCCTGTGCGAAGTCCCACAGGGAGGGTTGTGAGGGAGAACTCTGGTAGCTCCCAAGGTGTCTGAGAACTGCGCTCCCTTGTGGGCCAGGTGAGCTGTGGAGAGGGGGTGAAGGCCCAGTGGAGGCCATCCCTGGAAGACGTCCAGAGCCTTCAGCAGTGATTTCAGATTCATCTCTCTTTCCTTGCAGCCTGGCTGTCTTGCCTGCTCCCCACACCCTGTCAGGAGCAAGCCCTGTGGGATTTACTGCGTGTCTCTTGAGGTGAGTGGTCCCTCTTCTGTCCATAGCAGAGATCCCAACCTTATGCCATCATCGACTTCATCTGCCTATTCATTCATGCACTTAATACTTTCATTTGACAAATATTTCCTGAATTTCTCTTGTAGGCTAGGTGTTGTGCTGGGCTCTGAGGACACATCTGGAAGTAAATCAGTCATAACTTCTACCCTCACAGGACCCACATGTTAGAGGGCCAGCATACATAGAAGAAAGCAAGGAGAAAAAAATAATCACACACCCTAAAATGTGCACAGAGGGAAAGAATGGGGTGACATCCAGTGGTTTTGGAGCTGACTTCTCTCAGCTCACGAGAGACAACTGTTAAAAACTCAGGAGTTTCGTGAGCTGGGGGTTAAATGCAGGCATTATGAAAAATTAACTTGGGCAAATTTACAAGGAAATAAATTATGTTAAAAATAAAAAAAATAAAATGCGTAACTTCTTAATTATTTTACTCCTATCTATGCTCTTTAAACGATTTACTCCTGTTGTATCCATACAGTGGAAATACTCTGTACTGTACGTCACCGTGTCTCCCTTCCTGACACCCGCAGCTTGACATCGACTCTGACGAGAGCCTTTACTAAGAGCTCCCAAACTGGCAAACACAACAAATCAAGGCTTTTGTTTTTCATGGAGAGCTGGTTGTTAAACATTTCCAGCACCCACTGGAGATCCACGAGAGCCTAACAGAAGAACGGACCTCAGGCAGGAAGGTCAGGTCAGGGGCTGTCTCTACGGAGGGGGTGTTTTTGGTGAGACCCGAAGGACCTGAAGGTGTCGACCGTGTAACCGAGCACATGAAGTTTCACGTGGAGGGAAGAACAAGGGTGAAGTCTTTAGGTGTGGTGGTTTCTGGGAATGAAGAGGAGACCAAGAGGGCTGTTGAGGAGTATAGACAGCTATGGCGCCATGAGTGAGGAGAAAGGAAGCTGGAAAAGTGGGCAGGGGCCAGACCTTCCCGTGCCAGGGCGTTTGCATTTTATTTGAGGTGCAGTGGGCCCTTGGGAGGGCATGGCTGGGGCCTCAGGCGTCCACTCGAATTCCAGAGTGCCACCTCATCCCCACCTCTGGGGCACTCCGTGTCTGTCCTCCTTCTCTCCCAGCTCTTTCTCCAGAACTGCAGGGGGCAGGGGAAGCAGGGCATGAATTCTCTTGGGGGCCACCTTCAACCACAGGAGATGGAAAGTGGTGGATAAAGCCTCCTATTTTGCACATGGGGAGTTCTAGGAGGCCTTCTGCATACTTCTCAGGAATCCTGGTGCGCTCGAGCCTCTGAGAATGACCTCAGCAATGTCCCCTTTGGGAAGCTGGGGCCCTTTCTCTGTCTCCCACTTTCTGCTCCTTCACTCATGCTTCATGGGATCAACTCCCAAATCAATTACCTGCCCCAAAGTCCCTGTCTCAAGCTCTGCTTTGGGGGAGCCCCACACTAAGATGAGGGTTATAAGGGGTGATGGGAACACAGTGAGCACAGAATGGGTAGATTGGGAATGGGCTGGAGGTGCCAGTTCTGCCCCCTCAGCTTCCTCCATCTATGCCTGGGGCCCTGCGCTCCTCCTTCAGGGTCCCCTCTCTTGGGCCCCAGAATCAGTCTTGATCAGGGACAGCCTAGTCCCTTTGCTGAGGCCTGAGTGTGTCAGCCCAGGAGGTAAATCAGACCCAGCACCATGGTGTGGGGACACTCCGGAGGCCTCACTATGTCTGTGCCCAGTGCCCTCCCCTCCACGGTGGCCTGTGGTCAGGCCCCTGATGCAGGTCACACTAGGCTGGCCCCTCACCTCCTGATCCCTGTCTTCTCCTGAGGGTGTCCTCATCCTGTCCTTCCCCCATGGTTCTGCCAGCCTGCCACCTAGATCTGATGGTTTGGCGAGCTGTCCGAGTCCCCATGTGGCAGCATGGCTGGTCCCCAGCACTGAGTCTATGCCACATGGACCTCCGTCCTGTGAGTTTCTCAGGTCCTCTGCCATCGGCTGTAACCCCACCCTATTGGCCCAGCCTGGGTCAAGTAGGATACCCTCTTCCTCAGTCTCCCCAGTTCAGCATAGGTTAGCAGCTCACTTAGCAGGGTAGGCTTCAAGACATGCTTCTCTTGTAATGAGAGGCTCTGGAACGAAGCAGCTAGGTATTGGTGTTGTGGCCTGTGTGCTCAGAGTAGTCTCTATACACCCCTTTCTCAATCTTTCCCTTCTTGGCCCTCCAAAAGCCATGTCCTTCTATTTCCCCTCCACTTTGTACCCCCTCCCCGCCACCCCCCCACCCCCAGCACAGGCCCTCCATCAGGACACGAGTTGCCTGCGGCAGTGGACCCCACTCCTTCTAGGACGTTCTTCCTTGGCTCCATGCCCAGGAAACCAGCCTAGTCTCCTCCCTCTCCCCTGGGGGCCTGGCTCTCTTCCCCACCATCAGCTCCTCCTGCTGCTCCCTTCGGAAGCTCTACAGAACATTGTGACTCATCCTCTGACTCAGGTGGAGTCTATTTCTGTTCCCACGTTCTGCTCCCTGATGGGCTGGAGATCACAGCTGTCACTCTGGAGGTGGGTGGGGGGGACAGCTAGGTTCCCGTGTGTGTGCTTGTGCATGTGTGTCCATGTGTGTGTGGGAGGCACTTCCCCCAAGAGCCTGGGGAGGCTGGTTCTCCTCTTCCTCGCCCACCTTATATCCCCCCAATTCCTCAAGAGCAGACAAGCATCCTCTAAGGCCCCAGGAGGGATGAGTGGTGGCAGTAGCCACAGAGAGCCTCACCCTGATCTTCACAAGATGACTGTATTATGGAAGATGATTTTTAGCAAAGAAAGTCCAGTTGATGACGGCTTCTGGCAAACTCTGAATCCCAGAATCTCTGCATGATAGAGCTGACAGGAGCCTAGGGGTTGAAGGCAACCACCCACTTGATACTTTAGGCCTAAAAGAGACCCAGATTGGTTAAAAACCATTTCTGAAATTAGCCAGCAAGCAAGTGGCCCAGCTGGATTCGAATCCAAATTAATTCGTGCCCTCAGTTGATGTCAAATAGTTTTCCTGTCCTCTCTCCTTGTCCCTCTCTAGGCAGGAGCCCCCCTCCACTAGGCATTGTGGCCAGCAGCCATGCGTAGCTGTTGGCAGTTGAAACATGGTGGTCTGAATTGAGAGGTACTATAAGAGTAAAATGCATGCCAGATTTCAAAGCTGTAGCATAAAAAATACTAGGAAAAAAAGTCTCATTAATGATTTTATACACTAATTGCAGGTTTGAAATGGTAATATTTTGGATATATTGGATTAAGTAAAATATAATAAAATTAATTTCACCCATTTCCTTTTACTTTTTAAAACATGCCTACTAGAAAATTTTAAATTCCATACTTTTTAAAACATGCCTACTAGAAAATTTTAAATTCCATGTGTGATTTAAATATGTAATGGTTCATGTTTGTGGCTCACATTATGTTTCTATTGGGGCCGATCAGCCCTCAGGCCAAACCTGGCCCGGTGCCTATTTATATAAATAAAGTTTTATTGAAACATAACCAGGCTCATTCACTTACATAGTGTCTGTGGGCAACTTTGCAGAGTCCAGTATTTGAGATGGGGACATTTTGACCCTGAAAGCCTGAAATATTTATTCTCAGAAAAAATTTACAGAAAAATTCTGCTGACTCTTGCACTAGACCATCAATTTCACGAGAACAAGGATTGTGAGTTTGACACAGAGTAGGTGCTTAGTAAGTATGAGTTGAATGAATGCATGACTTAGTTAATTTTGGAGGGTGAGTTTGTTGGAATTCCAGGCAGCGGGGCTAGCATATGTCAAGGCATGGGGCCAAGAAATAGCACTGAGCATGCTGGTGATGGGGGTGTCTGGGGTGGCCCTTTTTAGAATATTTGCTGATCTTGCTCTAGACGCTTATATTGGTCTCCTCCTCGGTCCCTCGCCTGGCCTTGTTCTTTCTCAGGCAACTGCCATTCTGCCTACAAAAACCCCACCAAGTCATCGAGCTGCTCCAGAATCTTCAACAGCCTGGCCATGGCTTATAGGAGGAAGTCAAAACTTCTTAGCAGGGCCCTGCGGCCTGCCTTCTCCCCTCCCCCGCTCTGGGCCTGCTCCTTCCCCGAGCCCCACCCATTCTGGTCTTCGGGACTCTCTTCATCCCCCTCTGCCTGCAAACCTCGCCTTGATCTCTGCATGTCAAATACCCACCCTTCCAGGCTCAGCTCCAATATTTCTTCCTGGAGACACCATGTGGCGTTTGGCCAGTTTGAGTTTCTTTTAAATAATTGTTACTGTAAGATAAATGATAGGAGGCAGTCAGTTCCCACAGCACGTTGTACCTTTTTTTTTTCACTGCAGCCCTAATAATTGAAAGCAGGAAATCTCACTTTTTATCTAGTACTTACTGTGTTTACCACACTAAGCTCTCCCCATGTATTGTCTTTGAAAATTCGCTCAACTTTATGAAAGAGGCACTATTTTACCTCCATTTTACCAATGAGGAAACAGACTCAGAGATGTGAGGTAAGAATAGTGAGTGGTGACCCTGAACTTCAAATTCAGGTTGGTTGGACTCTAGAACCCGAAGTCTTAACCTAAGTTCTGTGCTCTTTCCTGAGGCTACTTCCTACTCATCCCTGCCTGGGCCCCTGGTTCTTCCTGCAAAGACCCCCATCCCAGGTCCTAGAAGCAGTCCTGACTGGGGACAGCCTCATCTCTGCTCTGAGGCCCGAGTGCGTCAGCCAAGAGGTAAGTCAAACCCAGGGGGGTTTGTGTGGAGACCACTCCAGACCTATCTGCCCCACCCTCAAGTTAAGTATAACACTTTGTTCCTTTTTGGGTCTTGACATAAAGGTCACCTCCACAGCAAAGTCCTCCATGATTGCCCAGACTGGGTTAGATCTTGGATCTATATTGTCATAGCGCTCAGGTCTTCTCCTTCCATAACTCTCATCACATCTTAAATTTTTTGGTCATGATTCCTTTATCATCTGTTTCCCCTACTAGACTAAGCATCATGGGTGTCTGGGCTTTGTTCATGGTTGTAATTCCAGCACCGCTCCAATGCGAGGCACATGCTAGGTGCGCCGTGAATGTTTGAATGGATGAATGCAAGTCTGCTTGTTCTCCTTTCCTGGATATCCTATCAGCCTCACTGGTCTCCATCCAGATCCACAGGGAAACAGAAAAGCATGTGAGTTTCTGTCCTCTCCCTGCCCCTTCCTGAGTGACTTCGTGTGGAAGACACTGGTACGTGTTGAAAGGAGACTATGAGAGATCGATGATCATGAGGCCAGTAATGTCTGATCTTGAGCAGAACTCGAGACGGAAATCCCCTTCCTTGGCCTCAGCCGAGGCAACCCACCCACCATGTGCCCTGTGGAGGCACAGCCTGTGGCCGATGACCCCGCTGAGGGTGGGGGTGGGGGGGTGCAGATCCCCTGCCCCACAGATGGGCCTGTGGTGCAGGCGGGGAGCCAGGCCGATCCCTGCCCGCCCCCGCCCCCACCCCCTTCACCCTGCCCGCAGGGAGTGCCGGGAAGCCTGCTGATCAATCATACAGGACAGCTCCCCTGCTGGGAGGAGGACTTGGAGGAAGAGTCTGATTCCCAAGCATAGCCAATGGCTACCCCATTTCTCCTCCACAGTGGGCGTGGCTTGAGAACTTGGGTTTTCACTTGGTTCAGAGGAGGCCCTGGCAGCTCAGGTCAGACCTGTAGCAGTTGGGATTTTAGGACTACCCTGTTCATTCTTTTTTTTTTTTTCTTTTTAAAAGATTTTATGTATTTGAGAGAGAGAGCACTTGCATGCGCCAGCACGAGCAGGGACAGAGGGAGAGAAAAAAGGACAAGCAGACTCCCCACTGAGCACCAAACCCAACATGGGGCTCGATCCTAGGACTCTGGGATCATGACCTGAGCAGAAGTCAGCCGCTTAACCAAGTGAGCCACCCTGGTCCTCCTTACACATATCAGAGCTTGGCTGTTGGGTGGGAACGTCAGCCCTCTCCGGGGTGCCGGAGAATCCGATCTCAGCCTGGGTCCAGGTGACCAACTCACTACGGTTTGCCTGGGACTGTCTTGTTTTTAGAATTACAAGTCCCACTGCCAGGAAATCCCTCATTCCTAGGCAAACCCAGAAATTGATCACCGTTCCTGTGTGACCCTTGCTCTGAGTGATCAGGGACAACATCAGACGCCCATCCCTGTGTGCCGGCCAACTCTTCATCAGTTTGGCACAAGACTGCAAGATTCCCTGGGGTTCAGGGTTGGGCTGGGGCTGGGGACAGGCAGCAGACAGCTCGGGCTTGCGAATCTGACCAGCGCACAGGGACTGGTATGAACCCTTTTAGATCCGGTGTTAAAAACCAGTATGGGGGCCCCAGGGGTGGTCTGGTCTGCTGGGCTGTGTCTGGCTACATAGAGCTGGCCCGGGTTTTGGGAGATATGTTCATATAGAGCAGAATAAGCCAGACCTGGGTACACAATGGAAATCTAATGTGAGCTACTTATACGATTTAAGATTTTCTAGTAGCTCTACTAAAAAAAGAAACGGATGAAATTAATTTTAGTAATACATTCTATTTAACCCAATTATCCAAAAATATTATCATTTTAACTGGTGATCAATATAAAATTATTAATGAGATAATACACGTTTTTAAAAAATTCAGCACATCTTGATTTTGACCAGCCACATTTTAAGAACACATGGGGCTAGTTCTGGGCAGTGCAGCTAGGCATTTTGATGGCAGGGAGAGGATCTCTGTTCAGACAGGGCTTCTGAGTTCTCAGCAGGTCCATTTTTCGGGGATATTTGGGGTCCTTGAAGATGAAGATGTATCTGTGAATTTCAAAGTCATTGGTTGTCCCAGTGTGACACTGAAGCTGGCTGGGGATCCCATCTGGGGACTGTAGGTCCTCTGGGGCAAGAGTGGTGTTGTTCATAGTTCATCTTGGTAGGGTAGCCAGGCCGCAAGGAGAAATGTCTGTGGGCATGGCTGGGGAGGGGCTCTTTTTTATTCTTGGACAAGGTCTGTAGTCAGCCTGCAGTCTTGGCGAGCCTGAACCCTAATGGAGCAAGTGGGAGCAACAGGCTCCTGCTGGGAGAGTGTGCCTTCCCTTTCCACGTCTCTTTCCACCCTCCGGGGCAGGTTGTGGATTGTGTTCTGGGTCTGGTTCCCATCTCAGGGTCCAGCGAGCCCAGCCAGCGAGCCCCCATGCTTAAGAATAGTTTTGCAAATGTCAATTTCCTTCTTAAGAGCAGTGTTTCTTTGTTTTTTGAAAGTTGTGCTTCCTTCCCTTGGGAAAATGGATACTCCACACTTTTTAAATACAATGACAGGGGTACAGAGGCACCCAGAAACATTCTTTGCCCTCAAGAGTAAGCATTTCCACTTATGGTAAAAAAAAAAATACGGAGTCCTTATGAGGCACAGAAGTGAGAGCTGAGCCCCGTTCTGTGTCTCTCTGCTCCACGTGCAGTCACGTTGACAGTAAAAGCTCTTTTTAACTTTTTTGTTACCACTCTAGGAATGACTAAGGCGCAGTCTACCTTTGCAGAGCCCATGCGGAAAAGCTGTCTACAGGACACTAGAACAGGACAGCTCTTTAAGACACCGTGCTTTAGTACTTGAGGAAGCATCTTCTCATAAATTGTCTACAAGACAACGTGCTTTGGAACTCAGAGAAGCATCTCTTTTCACATAACCAATTACAGAACTAATTACAAACTGTTTTTATCTGTTCATTAAGGTAGATATAATTAAGGCAACATTTTGTTAAACTGGTTTGAGTGTGTGCTCTAGAGTAATAATTACTACTTTTATTTCTTCGCGATGCTTTCTAATTTGTCTTGGCTTCATCTAAAGCCACCTCCTGTTCTGTCTTGCTCTCTGTTCTTCATCAGAAAGACTTGGGTCCCTTGTCCTGCATCCCTGCCACTTTCCTGGTTACTTTCTCTTCCTCCTTCTGCTGTCCCCTCTAATCTTGCTTCCTCCGGGAGGCCACCGTGATGCCCCAGATTGGAAGAGTCCTCTAGCGTACGTTCCCATTGCTCACCATTCCGTCGTTGCACCGAGGTGCACCTGTTACCTGTGCTGCCCGCTGCACCGTGAGCTTCATGAAGCCCGGGCCTCACGCCTGTGCCATTTCCCGCTGTGTCCTGAGTGCCCTGGACAATGCTTGGCATAGGGTCATGTTCAGTAAGCATCAGGGGATTGGTTCATGGTAGATTTGGACCTCGTTTGCTCCTCATTGGCCACCGTTGGAGTCTGCTCAGATCTTAACTGGGTGCAAGTTTTGTCCCATCCTCCACCCTCCACTTCCCCCCTCGTCCTCCTGTTTTGTGAATGTACACTTGCACCCAGGTGCGCCCTTGTGCACGCGTGTGTAAACACACACACACACGCACACACACACAGGGGATGAGCAGCGTCTTTTCATATCTCCTCTTTGTCTTTAGGCCAGAACTCCTTGGCCTTGTTAGCAGGTCTGGCTTCTGAATTGGTCTATAAAGGTAGAAAGGGAGCTCTGTGCTGTTTATGAGAGATGCATTGCCTTCGGGGGGCATCTACCTTCTCAGGGGCCCCTGGGGATTATCTGTGCATCTATCACCTCTGCCCAGCACCCCCTCCCCCCGCCCCCCTGTTGGGGAGCTCTTTTTCCCTGAAGCTCATGGTCTGTGCTCCATGTCTACCCTTCCTGCTCAGAGGTGTTCTGGCACTCAGATGGGGGAGCCAGAAGCTGGAAACACAGCTCCTTCCTTCCCCACCCCTGCACAACAGGAGTCTCCGGTGGGAGGTTCCCTCTTTCCAGGCTCTCCAGGAGGTGACCCCCAGCCAGCACAGAGCTACGGGCAGGAGGCCAAGCTGCAGTCCCCAAGGGGGCCTGGCCCCAGGAGCCCAGGCCTCTGGAGCAAGCCCAGGGCAGTCCTCACACAGCTGGCTGTGAGATCCATGCCCCAGAGTTTAAGACACTTGACTGAGGAGCCTCTGCTTTTGGAAGCAGTTTAGACCGTGGTGATGTTCTCCATGTCCCCGTTCCCAGCCTGTCTCGGCTCCGCTACTCCCCACCTCATGCCCGGCAGGGGCCTTTGCCCTGAACCTTGCCCCTTCCCAGTGTCCACGGTCTGCTCCACCTACTGCCCAGACCAATGAGAGGCCAGGGGAGGAGAGTCTGATGGGGGTTGGGGGTGGAAATGCCTTCAAGCTTAAAGTCAGGATTACAACCACCCCTCCCCCCAGTGCTCCAGGGCAGGCTTCCTGAACTCCACAGGGAAGGTGGGAAGGCGAAGCCAGGCGACCCTCCTGCCTGCCTCCTCAACCCACCTCCTCCTGCCTGCCCATTCTTATTCTCCAGCACCTTGTGTTCAAACCATTGCCCCCGCCCGCTGCCCCCAGCCCTGCCCCTTTATTCTCCCACCAGGACATGCAGAGTGCCCGCTAGGACTTCTGGAGGCCGCAGACTTGGGTTCGATACGTGGCCGTTTGACCTTGGACATGTGACTACACCTCTTTGCACCTCTGTGTTTCCTCATCTGTAAAATGGGCTTAATACTCCTTTTCTAATAAGGTTGTCATGAGAATGACATAAGGCAATGCACCCCTTTAACACACACTTCTGAACCCCTGCTACGGGACGGACACTGAGCTGTGTGCTGGGTTACGGCAGTGATTCAGACAGGATCTGGTTGGAAGGAGCCCACCACCTAACGGCGGAGATAGAAAACCCTCACACGGGCACGGAGAGAGCTCAGCAATTCAGCAGAGCCATACGTTTCCCCTGCATGTTGGATGATGTTGAGAGGCAGATGGATGGAAAGCTGTGACAGGAGGCGCCAAGGTGGGAGTATCCCGAGGCAGGTGGGGAGCGAAGAGCAGGAGGCTGTACTCGTCAGAACCCTGGAGGGTGAGGAGACGTCCAGGACTGGGGAGAGTGGACCAGGTAGAGGAACACTGAGCGGGAAGGCTCTGAAAGTGAAAAATCCTCTGCTGGAGGATTTATTGATCCCCATGAGATCTCGGTGGCTTGGGCATGGTGAGCAAGTTCGATCAGGAAGAGGTGAGCCTATGATAAAATGTACTGGATCCTGTAGGCCAGTGGTTCTCAAAGTGTGGCCCCTGGGTGGGTAGCATCAGTGCTGCTTGGGAACTTGAAAGAAATGTGTGTTCTTGAGCCACACTGTAGATCCACTGAATGGGAAACTCTAGGGCTGGTGCCCTGCACGTGGTTCTGACCACGCTGAGTCTCTGCTGGACTAAGGGAAGGAGTTTGGATACCCTCCTCAGCGTGGGAGAATGCTATTAGAGGGTTTTAATCAGTGGAAGGGGTGTGGAGGCAGGAGGTGCTCCGGTTCATTGATTTTGAAGGGTCCTCTGGCAGGAGGGTGGTGGATGGACTGTGGGATCTGGGGCGGCTGTCTACGCCGGATGGAGAGATTCATCTGATGGCTGCAGTTAGCACCATCTTCATCTCAGCTTCCCACGCTCACGCCTTGCCGTGTCCCCTTCCACTTCGAATGGACATCGAGCGGCCAAGCTGTCTCTTACCCAGAGCCCCTGCCTATGGTTTCTGCTTGCAAGGATGGTACACCCTAGGGCCAAGAGGCTGGACTTTGGTTTTGCAGAGACTTGTGTTTGAGCAACTTCCCTGTGGGAAGACTAGGAAATGAAACCCACCAGCCTGTCACCTGGGTCTGCCAGCCCACGTTCCTGGAAGGAAGAAGGAGGTGCTGTGATCACCAGGGCTCAAGGGGCTAAGGGTAGGGTCCTGCCTGCCTTGGGGGTGCACCCTTCCCCTCCCCCCCCACACAATCTCCAGTGGACGGGGCTGCAGAGGGAGCCTTGCCATCCCCAGGCCTTCCCACTACCAGCCTGGCCCCCGGGCACTAAGTTTGGTTGCTGCTGTGGAGGGTCCGCCCTCATCGAGCTCCTGAACTTGTGGTCAAGAAGCTACGGCCCTCATGGTCCCACCACACCCACCACCAGTGGGCCAATGTTAACAGATCATTTAGGTAACAATTGCTCAAGTGCCGAGAATGTCAGGCCAAAGAGCTGACGTGCTCGGGAGCTCAGGTGAAGCTGGTGAGCGGTCAGTGTGGGCAGAGGGGCAGCATGGGGGCTGGCATGGATTTCCCCAGGGAGGTGCTGGCTTGGCTGCATGGCCTTGCTCTTCGGAACCCTTGTTTCCTCTTCTGCAAAGTAGGGGCCATAGCAGCCCCCGGGTCAGCTTTCGGTGAAGACTGATGGAAATAGTCACATCTGCAGAGTGACCGGCAGAGAGCGGGTACTTTGTGAGTGTGTCCCTTCTGTTCAGCTACCGCGATGCCCCCCTGGGGACAGTTCTGGGAGCATCACGAGACGCCCCCAACTTAGTGCTGTAGAGAACAGCCACGTCGTTGCGCCCAGGGACTCTCTGGGCTGGGGACTCAGGGCACAGCGAGGTTGGCTTGACTCTGCGTCCGATGTCTGAGATGTCAGCTGGGAAGACTCAAAGGGCCGGAGGTGACTAGAATGTCAGGGGTGGGGGTGGCCGATTCCACGGTTGGCTTGGTTCGTGCATCTGGAGCTTTGGCAGGGATGGCTGGATGCTGGACTCGGTGAGGACTGCACATTTCTACTGTGGCAGGTTTCCCTGACATGGCAGCACGCAGTTCCAGAGAAGAAAATGGAAACCGCATGGTTTGTGGCAAGCCTTGGAAGTCACTTGGAGTTATGTCTGCCATACCCTATTGATGGAGTCACAAGCCCACCCAGGTGCAAGGAGAGGGAACACAGGCTCTGCCTCTTGGTGGGGGAACGTCAAAGAATTTGTGGCTGTGCTTTAAATCCACCATAGCGACGAGCCTTCCAGACTGAAGTTGGTGGTGACCAGGCCTGCCACCCACCCAGTCGGGCCTGTGTTCCCAGCCCCTATGGGGAGGGATAGGGAGGCTCCTTCCAGATGCTAAGGATGGAGCACCACCAGCTCCTTGTAAGCCTCAGGATCCAGCTCACCTTGGCCTGTGACCCGAGGAGGGGGATAGAGTCCGTCTTCCTGCAGCGCGCAGAGGTTGGCTGGGCCTGGGGAAGGGATGAGTAACGCCCTCCAGCTTCCCTCTCTCCGAGCATTTAAAAAGCAGTAATAAATAGATGAGAGCCTGGGAGGTGTGATTGATTTGTTTTATGAATCACAGAAGAGGCTGTAACTCACGGGAGATTAGGGCTGAAGTAAGTTGTACAGCTCTTGCATTACACGTGGAGATTAATGGCTTATCACACGAGGCCCCACCGTTAACCCGGCTCGCCCATGGAGGGTTTAATAGTGGGGCCATACGGGCTGACTTTTAATTCCTGGCTGTGGGCTGCCCTGATTCTCACCCCTGAGCACCTGCCCACTTGAAGCTATGAGGGCTCAGAAGCTGGGGAACAGCTTCCCTTTTGGGGAGCAAGAGCTAGGGATTCCAAGTTTCCCTGTGTCCTTCCTGCAATTTTTCAAAGCAAGGAGCACAGGTTTTCAGGAGGGTGGAGGGATGAGGCTACTTCTGTTATTCCCACCAACTAGCTTCTACTTGCTCTTCCAGAGGCTGTGCTGAGGGCTCCAGAGATTCTCAACGGAAGCCTCTCGGCAAACCTCGGGGGTGGGTGTGATGGAACCGAGGTGACACATGAGGAGTGTGGGCTGGAGGCTGCGCAGGCTCGTGGAGGAGCATGGGTGGGAACCCAGGTGTGAGCTCCCTTTACTAGTTTGCCGGCTGTCTGGGAGCCCCAGCTGCATCTGTAAAATGGAAGGGTAGGACTTTTGTCGAGGTGCTCTGAGGACTGTGGGGTCACAGTGCCTTGCACTTCGGAGGTGTTCATTTACAAGTCAGCCCAGGACGCTGCTGGGGACAAGAAAGGGACAGCAGAGGGAAAAGCAACCCCGTACTTCTGAGACAAAGCTGGCCTCGTGTGGGTTCCTCTGGTGCCATACCTCGGGGTGGAGGTCAGTGGGCTGGACCCATTGATGGTTGAAGAGAGCCAGGCTGGAGAAAGACGAGGCTAGGTTTGCAACTTGGCCGTCATACAAAGTCAGTCTGAGGGCTCTGGATGGTCCTTGGCATAGAACGTGGTTAGAATTCAGGAGTGGGAGGGCAATGCCTGCTGCAGGCTCAACCCTCGGCTCACGTATCTGTCCTGACTGGAGCAGCAGAGCTGCCCGAGGTCCCCACCAAAACTGCACGGGAGGCTGGAGGCACTTGTGTCGCTGGTGGGCAGCCAGCAAGGCCATGGGGAGCCCTGGGTCTTCCTTGCCTCAGTCTGTCCATTTTCACATCTTTGCTTCTGCCCTTGGTCCTCAGACCAGCACACCTACTGCCTGGTGGGTAGAGCTGGTGTCTGGATCTGTCATCACACAAAGACCCAGCTGTTGGCTTGTGTCCAGCTGAGTGAGTGAGTGAGGTGGACCTCTCAGCTTTCTGTCCACCTGCTCCCCGGTCTTCATACCTGCAGAGAAGACCTTTTGGGATGTTTATGGCCACGCGCCTGTTTCCCACTGGAGTTCACCACATGGCTTGGAAATCTGTTTTCTGCTGGAACCAACCCAGATGAATACCATGAGTTTGACCCACTAAGTCCTGATACTAAAGATAGGGACTCCCCCCCACCCCAAGGCATGCTGAACTAATGTTAGAAGAGATTCCGTCTCACAGACGGAATCACAACACTAACATTTATGGGCCAGGTTCCTTACATTTTCCACATGAGACAGTCCTTCCCCTGAATGCATCTACATCTCCCCTCCTGCCCCGCCTCCCACTTTTCTTGCTTTATTTTGCATAACCCTTAAAATCTTCTACTTTGTAACATACAGAGTATTTGTTTTAATTGTTGGCCTGTCTCTCCATCCCCACTAGAGCGTAAACTCCACAAGGACAAGGATTTTTGTCTGATGCCTTTATTGCTGTATTCCCCACACTAGACCGTACCTGACACATAGTAGATACTTAATAATTATCGGTGAGATTGACTGAATGGGTAAGTGCTCATGAGCTTTCAGAGATCTGGATCTCCCAGATGGCTTTCTCCCACCCACAGCCTCTGCTGTGTCCTCCCTGGGCTCATGGACACTGACCCTTGGGCAGCTCACCATGGGCTTGTTGACCTAACAACCACTCAACTTTGCTCCCTGGATTCGGTCTTGGCCTCTGGCCCAGGCTTTCCAGGAAATCCAAGCCCAGCTGTTCTCAGTCTTGACTTTGCTATTCCTTACTGATCTCTGTAACTTTGTGGGGCTCTCACTCCTCTGTGTGGCAGATACATGAATGGCCAGTCATATTGGGTCTGTTGTCAATCCTATGGCCACATAGCAGGTCTTTAGTTGGGCAGTCAGTCAACAAGCACCTACTACACAGAGCCAGAATTCTAGAGCCACATTGCCTGGGTTCAAGTTCTAGCTCTGCCACCTATTAGCTCTTCGGGCAACCTCTCCGAACTTCAGCTTTTTTTCATCAGTAAAATGGCCTTAATGATGCTTAGTTGGAGGCTTTAGTGAGATTAAGTTTGAGCAAAATGATTTTAGCATACAGTAAGTGCTCAATAAATATTAGATATTATTACTAGTGAGTCAGGCATAGGGTTTGTTTTACGGGTGACAGAGATGAATGAGATGCAGTTCATGGCTCCAAAGGACTCACATTCCAGAGGGAAGGGCCAAGAAATTGCCAGAAAACTATAGTGTAATGTGTTTGGGGCTGTGATGGTAGAAACTACGGTGCCACTCAGGAGGGCTGCCTAGCCCAGCCAAGGTCAAAGAAGACCTCTCCGGACATGTAATACCTGAGGAAATATGACTTTGGCAAGTTGAAAGTGTATGTATTAGTTATCTATTGCTATGTAACAAGTTAACCCAAACTTTGCATCTTAAAACTACACATTCATGATCTCACGGTTTCGGTGGATCAGGAGTCAGGGCATGGATTACCCGAGTCCTCTGGTTCAGGGTCTCTCACCAGCTGGGTGCAATCAGGGTGTTGGCTGGTTCTTAGGTTTCATCTGAAGGCTCAGCCGGCAGGAGGATGCCCCTCCAAGTTCACTCGTGTGGATGTTGGCAGGATTCAACTCCTCATGGACTGTTGGACGGGGAGCCTCAGTGTCTCACTGGCTGTTGGCCGAAGGCTTCCCTCAGTTCCTTCTGCACAACATGGAAGCTGGCTTCCACCAGAACAAGAAAACAAGAAAGGGTGAACAAGACAGAGAGGGCTTTTTGTGATCTAATCTCAGAAGTGACATCCCCTCACATTTCCCAGGAGCAGCAAATTACTAAGTCCAGTCCATACTCAAAGGGAAGAGATTCTAAGGGCAAAGATCAGAAGGCAGGGTCACTGGGAGCCATCTTAGAATCTGCTGGGGAAGTTTCTGACAGGAAGGGGAAACTTTGTGCAAAGGTACAGAGGGGGATGGAACCTTCCTGGCCTGCTTGGGAAAAGGTAGGTGGCATGGGAGGTAAGTCCATGGGAGAATGCTGGTGGTGACTGCAGGTGGAGGTAACAGCAGATGGCTTTGGAAAGCAAGGTGAGGGCCAGCATGTGAAGAGCCTTGAGGCCCTATATGGAATTTCTCTTTTAGTCCTAAGACAATGAATAGCCACTGAGAGCAGAGAGGAGCAGAGGGACATGTGAAAGAAGGATCAGCACGGGTCTGTACTTCTTCACACGACCTTGCATGGCTTTATCAAGAGAGTGAAGTTGGAGCAAGAGATGGTATCTCAGGTATGACCAGCACACATCTCCAGATGTCCTTAGGGCTTCTTCTTGTGGGTTCTATCCCCCTGACCCAGGAGCTGACCCATGGTTGGACAGTCTCCCTGTTCTTGCCAACCCCTTCTGGAACCCTTGTGGGCAGCCACTGTGTGTCAGGCAAGTCCCTGCTGGACAGCGGTTGAGAGGGGGGTAGAGAGGGAGGGGGCAAAGGCGAATCCGATGACAGCAGGGCAGACCCCCCGCATCCCTGGGCTCAGTCAAAGATGTTAATATAAACAGTTAACATTTATGGAGGATGCGCATGTGTTGGGCACTATGTAAAGAGGTTTATAAACCATATCTCAGAAATGCGTAGTGATAAAGGTGCATGATGTCTCCAACACTGGCAAGTCCGGAGAGAGGACAGATAGGAGCTTCTTAGACCACTATTGAAACTTTTCTTTACATTTGAAATTGTATCAGAATGAAAGGATCCTTTGTCTTAGGGTCTGCTACTGGGGAACCCAAACTGAGACCCTCTCTGAGCCTTGTAGAGCAGGGTGTATACCGACCGGGCAATAGCCGGGGTTACCGTAGTGGGTATCCGAGCCAAGGCTGGCACAGGGAGCAAAGACTCTATCCCCCGCCCCCGTCCAATCGGCAGCCACACATTCTTGAACACAGGGGTTGGGAGGCCTGCAGAGAGCTCCGAAGACGTACTGCTGGGCCCCAGAGAAGCACACTGTTGTTCCCGGTTATCTGGGTCTGCACTTGCTCACCTGGCTTAGCCCGTGTCTCTGCAGAACCTTTCCCAGTCCACAGCTGTGGTCAGTGATTTTTGTAGATTAAAACAAACTCCAGGGGGGAGAAGTTTTTCCTGGGGAGATCAAAGAGTCAGCCTAACATAAAAGAAACTGTATAAAACTATATATATGAAGAACAAAACAAAACAAAAAAAACCCAACCCAGGAGCATGATCCATATGTCAGAGTTGATAAGGCTGAACTTCCGTGATCTGCTCTATAGAGTTGCCAACCAAGGCAGGAATGTTGCCTTGTCCAGAAAAGGCAGCCGCATAAAAGGGAGATTTTTATGGACTTTGGCACAGGATGAGGCAGGAACTGTTATGTCCAAGGCTTTGAGAGGAATTTTTAGGACTGATGTGGTTTCTTTTACCCCTACTTTTAATCAGTTACTGTATTAGGGTTCAATCAGAGAAACCGAACTGATAGGAAATAGGTATTAAGATTGATTGTAAGAAACTGGCTGATGCGGTGGTGGGGCTGGCTTGGCAAGTGTGAAACCTGTAGGGCAGGCTGGAGCTCGGGCATGGCTGGAGCTGCTCACAGGCAGAATTTCTTCTTCAGAGAAATCTTAGCTCTGCTCTTCAGGCCTTTCTCCTGCTTGAATGAGGCCCGCCCAAATTATACAGGGTAGTCTCCCATACTTAAAGTCAACTGATTATGGACTTTAATCACATCAGCAAAACACCTGCACAGAAACTTCTAGGTCAGAGTATGATTAAACAACTGGAGATTGTAGCCTGGCCGAGTTGACACATAGAACTGATCATCACAGTCACCAAAACCAGCTGGTGCCACCTCCTAATATCTTCAGAATCCCTCCCCTTCTCTCCATTTTCATTTACAAACCCCAATGTCAATGGCTTATCTCTGATGTCCCTGCATCCAGGCCTATGGTCTCTGATCCAATCCAGCAAGCCATAGTCCAGGTCAGAAACGACTTGGTTTTTACTATTGACTTTGGGATAAATATCAACATCTTAAACCGGCAGTTCTTACTCTTCATTTTGTATCAAACCACCAAGCCACACTGACTTGCTCATCTCTTTCACACCTTTCCTTCTGCACATGATAATGGCTGACATTTTTTTTTTTCAAATTTTTATTTAAATTTTAGTTAACATATAGTGCAATGTTGGTTTCAGGAGTAGAATTTAGTGATTCATCACTTACATATAAAACCCAGTGCTCGTCATCACAAGTGCCATCCTTAATACCCATCACCCATCTAGCGCGTCCCCCACCCACCTCCCTCTACCACCCTTCAGTTTGTCCTCTATCATTAAGAGTCTCTTATGCTTTGCTTC
The DNA here is from genome assembly GCF_011800145.1 of Mirounga leonina. Taxonomy (NCBI): domain Eukaryota; kingdom Metazoa; phylum Chordata; class Mammalia; order Carnivora; family Phocidae; genus Mirounga; species Mirounga leonina. The sequence continues at coordinate 31,267,574 of NW_023270374.1, read as the reverse complement.
CTTCTCTTTTCTTTCCCCCTTCCCATGTTTTGTTTCTTAAATTCCACACATGGGTAAAATCATATGGTATCTGTCTTTCTCTGACTTATTTCACTTAGCATAATACACTGGAGTGCCATCCACATCATTGCAAATGGCAGGATTTCATTCTTTCCGGTGGCTAAGTAATATTCCACACACACATATGGACATTTGGGCTCTTTCCATCTTTTCATAGTTTGGCTATTGTTGATAATGCTGCTGTAAACATTAGGGTGTATGTACCCCTTCAAAACTGTAAATTTGTCTCCTTTGGATAAATACCTAGTAGTGTGATTGCTGTGTCATAGGGTAGTTCTATTTTTAACTTTTAGAGGAAACTCCATACTGTTTTCCAGAGTGGCTGCACCAGTTTGCATTCCCACCAGCAGTGTAAGAGGGTTCCCCTTCCTCTGCATCCTCGCCAACATCTGTTGTTGCCTGTGTTGTTAATTTTAGCCATTCTGACAGGTCTGAGGTGGTATCCCATCATGGTTTTGCTTTGTATTTCCCTGATGATGAGTGATGTTGAGCATCTTTTTCATGTGTCTGTTAGCCATCTGGATGTCTTCTTTGTTTTTGTTTTTTTTTTGTTGTTGTTGCTTGTTTTTAAAGATTTTATTTATTTATTTGACAGAGAGAGACATAGTGAGAGAGGGAACACAAGCAGGGGGAGTGGGGGAGGGAGAAACAGGCTTCCCGCAGAGAGGGGAGCCCAATGCTGGTCTTGATCCCAGGACCCTGGGATCATGACCTGAGCTGAAGGCAGACACTTAACGACTGAGCCACCCAGGCGCCACTGGATGTCTTCTTTGGAAAAATGTCTATTCATGTCTTCTGCCCATTTCTTAACTGGCTTATTTGTTTTTTTGGATGCTGACTTCGATAAGTTCTTTATAGATTTCAGATACTAACCTCTTTTCAGATATGTCATTTGCAAATATCTCAAGGTTCTCCCATTTCGTAGGTTGCCTTTTAGTTGTGTTGATTGTTTCCTTTACTCTGCAGAAGCTTTTTATCTTGAAGAAGTCCCAATCGTTCATTTTTGCTTTTGTTTCCTTTGCCTTTGGCGACGTGTCTAGTAAGAAGTTTCTATGGTCGAGGTCAGAGAGGTTTCTGTCTGTGTTCTCCTCTAGGATTTTGATGATTTCCTGTCTCCCATTTAAGCCTTTTATCCATTTTGAATTTATATAATTTATTTACTTTTTAAAGGTTTATTTATTTATTTGAGAGAGCGTGAGCAAGTGGGGGGAGGGGCAGAGGGAGAGAATCTGAAGCAGACTCCCCACCGAGTGCGGAGTCGGATGTGGGGCTCAATCCCATGACCCATGAGATCATGACCTGAGCTGAAATCATGAGTCAGATGCTTAACCGACTGAGCCACCCAGGCGCCCCTTTTTTGAACTTGTTTTTGTATATGGTGTAAGAAAGTGGTCCGATTTCATTCTTCTGCATGTGGCTATCCAGTTTTCCCAACACCATTTGTTGAAGAGACTTTTTTTCCATTGGATGTTCTTTCCTGCTTTGTGGAAGATTAGTTGACCATAGAGTTGAGGGTCCATTTCTGGGTTTTCTATTCTCAGTTTTCGGGCCAGTACCATACTGTATAATGGCTGACATGTCTTGGACACCTGTTTCCAGGCACTATGTCAAGTGTTTTGCCTTAGATCGTCTAGTCTAATAATCAGAATAATGGTATTTTGCTGATGGGGAAACTGAGGAATGGAGAGATTAGGGCATATAGCCCGTGAGTGGCAGTATTACCTGATGCTGTGTCTCGCAAGGTTCTCTTCTCATTGATTTGATGATCTTTGACTTGTTCTTCAAAGCCCATCTCAAGCATCACCTCCTCTCTGAAGCCTTTAGATTTCGTGGGTAGAATGTACAGCCCACTGCTGTGCCTCCACAGTTCCTGGCTCACTCTATTTTTCGTTCCCTTTGCTCTGATGATCTGCTAACTTGGCTGCATTCTCACTTGATATGAGCCCCTCAAGGAGAGGGAGTGTGCTAGCCTCATCTGCTTCTGAAGGCCCAGCACGGGTTCTGACCTATTATTGACACCCCTAATTATTGTCAAATGATTTACTTATCTGGGGACTTATTGTCTCTCTCAAGTCTCAGCTAACAGCCAGCAGGGATGACAGTCCTCAATGACTCTGCTTTTCTGTCTCATACCAATGCATTCCTGCAATAAAATTACATGTTGGATTCTAATCCTTGCGATTAAGCCTGCAGCGGAACAATGATGGCCAATAGTCTGCTGCAAACTGGAGTGTCTGACTGATTAACAAAGGCATGGCAGCCGCTGCTTTTCCTCCTTGGAGGAGCTAGGTGACTCTCCACTTGTCCACTGGCTAACAGGCAGTCTAGCCTCGGAATGACTGCTGCCCCCATCCCCAAGACCCCAGACCAAATGCTATTGGATTTTGCCTTAAGTGAGGAATGGTTTGATGGGGCACCCAATAACATGTACCCATAGTGGGAACGGGGTTCCATGCAACCCAGAGAGACCATCTTCATGGGGATACATAGAAGAGCCTAATGTGCCCACTTGGCAGAGAGCAGAAGCGTGAGTCCAGAATGGTAGGCACATGAAGTCTAGTAGCCCAGTTAGCCTCCCACCTCTGAGGACTGCTGTTATTATAAGAAGATTTTAGTGACAGTCTCTTCCAGGCCCTGCAGAGGGAAAGACAAATCTAAACCCTTGCTGTCCCCTTTCTTCTGCCTCAGAGTTGGTGGTTAGCTTCATCCTCATTGCAATCATGACTGGTCTATCCTGGACTTGCAGGATTTCCCCGCCTTCCACCACCAGTGCCCCACTCCCGGTTGCTGCGTACCGTGGCTTCTCTGGACTGGGAACTTCCCATGGGTGGGGACTGTCTCAGTCATGCATGTCGTCCTGCCATCTGGCACAGGGCTTGGCACAGCCCGAGTACCCAGTAAACATGTGGTGAATGAAAATGGGGCACAGATCATAGACAAGACACAGTTGCTTCATCTTTGTAGACAAACTGATGGGCTAAGAGGTGCTATAATTTCACTTATGTGCAGATCCAGCTAAATGTCTTCAAGGCAATGAAGAAATCTGGCACGATCTAGTGAATTTTATTTGTGTTGGCAATTATGATAATGAGAATTCTCCTTCACCTCCACATATTCTAGTTGAGCTGTCTGGGGTGGGTATTTGCCAATTATCCTTTTTGCTCTGTACCTTGGATGTGGCCTTGATCTTCCACAGCTTGCGGTTGCAGAAGTGAGTTTAGTAGGAGTTTGAGTTTGTCAGATGGCTACTCTGATTGTTAGTCAGATGGACTGGATGGTGGATTAACTGGAGGACTGTGCGAAGAATGTGAAACTCGGGGCATTGATTAAGGCATTGACTGTATGTGATTTTGGGTAAATCAGGAGCCTCAGTTTCCACATCTGTACAATGAGGATAATCATATTTACCACAGCGTTCGTTGTTCAGAGTATTAAGACACTGTAGGAAAGAGCCTGAGATGAGGAGCTCCAGCTGATGGAGGAGACAGATGAGCGTGAAAATGCTGATCCATAATACCTGCATCCCGGCAGAGGTCCGTGCGAGGCCCACCGTGGGAGCCCTAATGACTGGACTTTAGCCTGTGCCTGGGACCGGGCAGGGCAGGGGTATGCCACGGTTTAGCCTTATGCTCTCAGCTTCCCACAGCCCTCGGCCTGAGTGGGTCCTGGCTTGAGTTCTCCGGCCCCAAGAGCATATAATGATGACACGTTTCTTTAGATGGAGGGTCCTGTGCACATGTGAATTTAGCTCCTGATGCATGTCAGTCACAGGAAATAGCAGATGAGAGCTTTCAGGAGGCAGCATCCCCATGGACACCTGGTGGAAACTCGTACTCTGCTCGTAAGGATCAAAACGTGTCCCTCTAGTAAACCATACGAAAAAGGGGGCAGACTTTGTGACTTTGTTCAACATGGAGGTTCAAGTGGTAACAGGGGGTCAAGGTAGAGGCCAGAACGGGAGGTGGCTAGTTTGTTCTGTGGGACCCCTGCACCTGCCCCAGCAGGAATGGAGATGACTCCAGCAGGAAACACTCACATCAGTGTGCCTGGCTGTGGGTCCGGCTGGAGGGGTCCCCTACGGGCACTGAGAGCCACCGCATGGCCTCAGCCAGCTCACCTGGCCTCTTTCTGTGCCTCAGTTTCCTTATTTGAGGTCATGGTGCTGAGCTGTGTGCAGTGAGAGAAAAAAAAAAGGATGGTTGTAAAGTTCGTTGATGACACAAATCGCTAAATAATAGCATTTAATTATTTATAACATGTTTTGAGATCTTGGGATGAAAGCTGTGGAGGATGTGGCATGTTATTAAATGGTTGTCAGCAACCTTTGTGCAGGTAATAGACTTAATTGCTGCATTAATTGGACACAGTGGTGGTGAGGAGTGAAGGCCCTCCCATCCTGCTTCCTCCCCACCCTCTTCCCAGCCCTCGAGGGCCACTCCAGGGGGGCAGAGTGCGCCCACTTGTCCTGAACCCTTTTCCTTATCGGTGGGCCTTCGCTCCGCACTGGGCCCAGGATCCACTGTGCTTTTCACCTGGGGATGCATCATGGGTAGGGGCTTTGGGGCTTTTTGGGGTTGATGAGGCTGCTCTCTGCAAGCCCTGTGTATCAATCACCATCTCTAATTAGACTGTAAAAGCCCCCCCTTTTTTTCCCCTCCCTGTAACCTTGTTGCAGGTCACGTGGCCGATATGTAAATCTCAGCCCCTGGAGCAGTTTAATGGCCACGGTGACCACAGGTAGTAACTCAGGCTCCCCTATAAATGGAAAATAAAAACAACAACCCATTACAGATGATGGTAGGTCTGCAACCTGCACGTGTCGCGTCGTAAACTTGAGGGATTACTGCAGCACTTGGCTGGGGATGGGATGGGGAGGGGGCTCCAGGTGGCAGGAGGACAGATTTGTGACCTGCCATTTCCAGGTTGCCTCTCCCTCTCTGTCCTGGCTGGGCCCAGCCCTGGGTGCCGAACAACTGCCCCCTGCTCTTCCCAGGAGGCAGGACATGGTCCTCCGCAGGCTCCCGCTCCGCCTGTGAGTTGGCCTTGGCCAGTGAGTCTTGCTGTCCTTGTTCTGAAGCTGCTGTGTGTCCTGGGGGGGGGGCTGAGCTCCCTGCAGGCCTCCTGCCCCTCTCACAAGTGCCACCAGTTTTAGCGGGGCGGCATGACAGAGGAGAAATGTCAGAGTCGTGAATGTGATGTTTGCTCCTTTTGGTCACTGCTGTAGCCCCCGCATCTAGAGGCAGGCTTGGTATACAGTAGGTGCTCAATAAAGGTTTTTTTTTTGAATGAAGCAATGAATGAATAAGTCAAGTCTCTGGGTTTGGGAACCTGGGTCTGAATCCCGGCTCTGCTGCTTACTAGCTATGGTAAAGTGGGTAAGTTACCTAACCTCTCTGGGTTTCAGTTTACTCCTCTGTAAAATGGAGATTAAGTGCCTGTGTACCTGGGTCATTGTGAGGGTTAAAACAGACGACATTTCTAAACACGTGTAGCAACATGTGTTACTTTGACAAATGAGGGTATGGAGGCTTTGGCAGATTAAGAGGTTCAGAGCGTGTAGGAGGGAGAACTCAGGTGTCCCGAGTCATTCAGATTTGGTTCTCTTCACTGTTCTAAGTGATGTCACAGACATCGGAGGGCATTTTCGTGGTTCCTTTGTGCACCCCTGGAGGATCTGAGAGTCCTCAGAAACTGTTCAGATCTGATGTCCATTTCAGCAAGTGGGTGATTAGGGTCCATGGCCTGTTGGGCTGGACCTGGGGATAAGGGTGAATAAAACCCACTCCCTGGCCTCAAGGAGCTCACGGTCTGGCAGAGAACACAGAGGCTGTGGGAAGGACAGTAGAATACGGGCAGACCAGAGCAGTGTCATATACAGAGCTTTGTAAGAACCTATAGGTGGGAGGCTCTTACTCTGTCCAGGGGTCTCTGGGACAGACTCACAGAGCACAGGATGCAAGATGAGTCCTGAGCAATGAGAACAAAGACTTCTCTGGTGAAGAAGGGGGTTGGGTAGAGTATTAGAGACAGGAAAAAAAAAAAAAATAGGGCATGATTTGAAAGTGTGAGTATGCGTGGGGTTTTCACGGACTGATGGCTGGTTTGGTATGAAAGGAGCAGAGGGAAGTGGAAGAATAAGAGAAGATCAGGTTGGGCCACGTAATGAGGGCTTACAGTCTATTCTAGAGATGGACTTTTTCTTAAGGGCACTGGGGAACCACAGAGGCCTATAAGCAGGAGAGTGACATGACCATATTTATAATTTGATAAACTTACTGTTGACTGGCTGCTGAATGATACAAAGGCCTCCAACACTGGGCACGGGCAACTCAGATCCAGATGTAAATAAAGTTACCTGAGTGTGTGTTACCTGCCTTGCTCTCTGCATATGTCATCTTGTTTATCCCCTGAAGCAGCTCTGAGCTAGAGATCGCCAAGCAATGACAGCAACGCAGAAGCTGGAAGAGGCCAGGAAGGACCCTTCCCTTGATCTGTAAAAGGGGACATGGGCCTCCCAACATCTTGATTTTGGACTCCTGGCCTCTAGAACTGTGAGAGAATAAATTCCTGTTGTTCTAGGTCACCCAGTTTATGGTTATTTGTTATGACAGTCATAGGAAAGTAATACACCTTCCACAGCCTATGAGGAAGACACTGTTTAAGAAGACTGATTCTGGTAGAGACTGAGGCTGTGGTTATCACCTAGCAAGTTCTGGATCTGGGGTTCCAAATCAGGTTGATCTCATCCAGACCAACTTCGTTTCCCTTATACTGGTGAGCACTTCTGTGAGCAGCTCTTCTGGGAAACAGGTTAGCTATGTGTGGACGCTCCACCTCTGGAAGGTAAAGAAGATGCAAACTGTCTTTGGGAAGCTCCAGAGAACATTCTGGAAACTCATTTGAAACCAGTAGGGGACACATGAACAGCTTGAGGAACAAGAGGGTCACTGCTCCTTTATTTTTTCCCATCAATCACTTGAGTCTCTCCTTACATTTTTAGCGTGGAGCCCCCAATTTCCAAGGACCACCTGGTGTCTTGTTCAGTCAGAAGGGGGCCCACTCTGCTTCCAGATGTCAGATGCGAGAACTAGAAAGTCTGACGGCCTCCGTGGAATTTCATTTCGGTCCTGTCCAAATGGTGTCGCTGTTGAACACCAGTCCTGTACAGCCCACCCCGCCCTGGTACCCTGAAGGAGCGATGTTCTGGGGGCCCTAATCCCCGCGCAGCTCGCGGTGTGAGGAGCCCCACAATGCGCCCACGCAAGCGGGCTCTCAGTTCAGCACGACTCCAGTACTTGGATTCCCAAGCCGGGTGGAGAACTGTCTCTAGGCCTGTTACTGAAATTGTCTTCCCGGTTTGTGTTCATAAGAGCTCCATCCCAGGAAGGTGAGGAGGAGGAGTTTAATCAGATCTGGGGAGACCAGGCTGGGGTTTAGTTACTCCCACAGGGAGGCCCCTTTTCACCCCTAAGTTTAAGTGCGGGCCCCTCCAGTATAACCACTCACGGTGCTCTGTGCTTTAATTTTATTGCATTTATCAGATTTGTCATCTTGTGGGTATTTGATATTTGCATTTGTGTGGTATTTGCATGATTAGTTGTCCCCCTCTGCAAGCAGGAGCCCCATGGGGGTAGGTGCCAGGCATGATCCCCACTTCTGTATTCCTGAGGCCTAGCATGGGGGCTGGACCTTCAGGAGGCCTCGCAGCTATGAAAACACGATCAGAGGCCGCAGGTCGAACCCCAGCTCCAGTGCAAACTGTCTTGGCTGTGAGATCTGGGGCTCCTTGTCCAATCTCCCTAAGCTTCTGCTTCCCCCTCTGAAAAGAGGAAATAAAAATATACCCACTTCAAAAGGCTGTTGAGAGGACCGAGAAACATCACGCCTGGCACAGAGCGAATACTCGCTATACAGTTAATTTAAAAAGTTTTTAGCTCCTTTCTTCCCTCCTTTCCTTCCTTCCTTCCCTCCATCCTCTTCCTGCTCACCTCCCTTCCTTCTCGGAGTTTTGTGTGTCTGTGCATGCACGTATATATGTGTGTTGTGTGTATATGTATGTATCGTGCATGTGCTCGTGTGTTTGTGTGTGTATATATGTATACGTCTCTGTGCGTGCGTACATATCTCCAGCATAGGAGACTCGTCCTTGCCGAGCGGGACTGTGAGTAAATCTTGGGTAGAAGAGTCTGTGTTACCCATTCAGGAGCCCCAGTGCCTGGGAGGCCTGGCCCTGAGAGGGCAGGTAAGGACAGGGGAGACCTAAGAGCTGTCCTCACCTGCCCTGATGGTGGCTCGGCCCCCTCAAGCCATGGGCAGGGGAGGAGGCCTTGTTTGTAGTGAGGGCCAAGTACCCACCCACCTGAGTCCATCCTTCACCTGCGTCATCCTGGGTCCTTCTGGAGCTCCTCCTGGCCCCTAGGCTTGGCACGAGAGGGTGTGGAAGGTTGTTGAGGGGCTTTCTTTTCTCCCTTGGGAATTGTGCAAGGGCAGTTACCAGGGAGCCCTGGGGCGGCTACACACTGGTGACCTTGGCAAGTTGTAAAGCTCTTGGTGCCTCAGTTTTTCTTTTCCTTTCTGTATAATGGGAATTTTTGAGTTGGGAGTAGAACAGAGTCTTAAACACAAACATATACATAGGCCAGGTAGCCAAATGGGTGAAGCAAGCCAATTTTAGGAAATAATGTTGTGGGGGAAATATCCTGACCCAAAGGGACAGATGTTTTTCAACTTCAGCCAACTGTTGTTATGGGAGAAGTTTATTCATTCAGAACGTCTAGCGTTCTGTTAGTCACGAGAAGGCAAAAATCTGGATTTTTATAGGGGCGCCAGGGTGGCTCAGTCAGTTAAGCGTCTTTCTTCAGTTCAGTTCACGATCTCAGGGTCTTGGGATCGAGCCCCATGTCTGGCTCTCTGCTCAGCGGAGAGCCTGCTTCTCCCTCTCCCTCTGCAGCTCCCCCTGCTTGTGCTCTCTCTCCCTCACCCCGTCAAGTAAATAAATAAAATCTTAAAAAAAAGAAATCTGGATTTTTACATTCAGGTTTTCTAAAACATTCTATGTGGCACAAATAAAACATCTCTACGGTCCAGATACGGCAGTTAGGTCAATACTTTGTGATGGGCATATACTAAACACTATATAATATATGTATTTTCAAACTGGCTGCTGATTCCTCTGGGATGAAAGAGGGAGAGCTGGGGATAGGGAAAGACACAGAGGGAGATGTGGAGAGGAAAAGTAGCCGGGAATACTCAAGGGAACTTGAGGGGCAGCGAAGGCAGAGATCTAGCTGTTAACATGTGTCTGGCCTCCATCTGGTCCCCATGTGGAGCTCCCAGGACACATTCAGTCTCTCACTGTCACTGTCTCCATGGATGCAGGTAAAACCAGCCCATCGCCTCAATGTTGGGATGTTCAAGATGGGGGCTACCAGGGTGTCTGTATCCTCACTTGCCCTTCTGGGATCAGAGGGTAAGATGGGCTCTTGTTTTCCCTCATCTGCCATCACTAAGCTGCAGGAATGGTGTCTCCAGAATGAGCGCAGTGTAGTTCAAAGGTGGAGGGATTCCTGAGCTGCTCAATCTGGCATCTGATGTCACTGGGCTAAGCCAGCTGACACTGTACCCTCTGGGTTTACAGGTGCCTTCCAGTACCTTCTGGGGCGGGGGCCAGGGTGGAGAGGTAGGGGTGCGTGTCAGTGAGCTCAGTGGCCTGCCTACCCAGATGCTTTTTTTCTACTGCATCCCAGTCAGTGCCCAGGGCCGTAACTGCAAATGACTTCAACTTCCGGAGCCTCAGTTTCTTCATCTGTAAAATGGGAATAATAACAGCTGGCTCTCTGGCTGTCAGAGTGTCTAGTGTGCTCCTCTCTGTCTTTCTCCCCATCTTGCATTTGCCAATGTTATGCAGAACTGACTGCCATGCTCTCTTCTCTTCCAAGCAAGGGGACTTTCAGAGCCGTTCACCTGAGTCCGGCCCTGCCTCTTTTTCCAGCATCCACCTGGGGGCCTGAAGAGAAAAGGCCCAAGAGGTCTCTGTTTATTCATGCGGGTCATCTGTTGACACACATAAGTGGAGACCTCAACACGCTTGCTCTGGAAGAGTTTAGGTTTCTTCAGACTTAGAACTGGCAGAAAGAGAGGCAGAGGGTGGTTGAGGTTAATGTGGAAATGGGCAAAAACTTCAGAAAAGAGAAGCTGCAGTGGAAATGGGTGGAATGTGAGTGAATTAAGTTGAAAATATTTTTTGAGCACTGAATATGATTCTAGGCACCTGGGGCAGTGGCAAACGAGATCCATGTGATCTGGGACCCACTCCTAGAATTCCCAGGCCTTGAGGAAAGACAGACACTGAGCAGAAATGGCAGATGTGGAGAAATCTACGAGAGGAAGCACAAGGCACTGTGGGAGGAATACAAGGAAACTAGCATGTTTTGGTGCAGAGTCTCTCAGGTGAAGCAAGCCGGCATTTTAAATAGTAATAATAATTAATGACTAGCAATTACTGAGGGCTTACTATCTGCCATGTATTTTGCATGCACGATCTCACGAAATCCCTGGCACCAGCCACTGAAATACAAATTTTACAGAAGCCATGGCTCTGGGAGGGGTAGTGATGCCCCCGGTCAGTGGCCATCCAGTGGACACAGAGAACTCTGAGCCCCATCTAGTCCTGCCTGAAGGTTGGCAACCTGAGAGACACCAAGAGGCAACCTCAAGCTTCCTTTCTGTTCTCTTCCTCAAGGGCATGAGCAGGTTCTCATGAGGTAGGAGGAGAGACCCTGGAAAAGCAGACACACTTGAGGAAAGACTGGACACAGGCAGGAAATGACGGAGGGTTATTTCCATCTCTTCTTGGGTGATCACCTTGTTGTCATTTTCCTTCAGGGGCACACAACCTCTGGATTCATTAAAACTTCCTGGGAAGGTATTTCTCTAGGAGGTTCATACTACCTATGAAGTTGGGTCTCCCATGGATGTTTCCAACTTTCCTTTTTCATTTGGCATCCATTAAGGTTGAAGAGGTGCCCGAGATCTGTCTTCTGAAGAGTGAGGGATGAAAGAAGGTGCCTGATCAGCAGCTCTCTGTACTGCCTCCTTGGTCTTCATAGAATATCCCAGAGACCAGCCCTTGAACTCAGCAAATGAGGAGGGAGCCTACATTTGAAGTCATTCCAACACGCAGACAATGCCAGAGGCCCATGGAGGGGAAGGAATAGATCCATGGCATAGTCATCACAGACTCAGGCGATAGCATGAAGCCTGACCACTAGAAGGGTGCTTGGTGTTGGGAATTATTTACTTTCCAGACTCTTCAGAGGTGCTTGCCTGCATGACTGTGGAAATGTGCCCTGATGGGATCTGATCTACCAAGCAGAGTGAGAGTTGAGCAAAGTTTTACTGGGCCTGGTTGAACCTAATAAGAAGAGGCACAAGGCACATTTTTAGAACCAACTGGACAACTCCTCTTTGTGGTTCTTAATGTTCTGACACTTTCTTCTTCTTTTTTTCTTAACTTCTGTTTTCCATCTTCAGCTGGAAGTGGTCAGAACCAAAATTGAAAGCGATGGCACCTAGGAGTGAAGCTGACCTTTCTTTAGTGGAGCCTCCCATCTCAGACTGGCCAAGTTGAGGCTTGAGTGGTGGGTCAGTTTGGTGAAGACTTCATAGAACAGCCCGGAATTTGGTAGTATAGTCAAAGAGAATGATGGCCATGTTCTCGATGCCGGGACTTGTTCTGGGAACTGGAGATTCAGAGATGGGGATGATATGGCCATCCTTGATCTCTTAGGACTTCAAGGACTGATGCCAGAGAGGACACATAGTCAAATAATATATCTCAGTGTGAGCACTTATAACAGGGTTTATATAATAAAGTGCTGTGGTTTTGCATAGAGAGGAATGACTAATTCTGCTGGGTCAGGGAAGGTGGTTGGGGCAAGCTTCAAGAGCTTTGATTTAAACTCTAAAGAACTTATAACCTGAATAAATCTTGACATCCCACATGGCTCAGTCCAGTTTCGGTGTTGTAACATAAGAGGTAGTGAAAAAAGTAAACATAGTTTTTAAAAGTAGTTGAAGTCTTTATTTAGTTTCTGGAGGAAGTGCTAAATGGGAGAAGGCTACTCTAATGAATATCCTTCCAGTTTTCCAACTCAATATCCTCTACATGGAGGCTCCCCCAAACTTCCTCTGTCTCCCAGTCTCAACCATCCATACCACAAGCTTCTCTGACTCTCAGCTCTCTCATATTTTTTTAAAAATGTATCTCCTCAGGGCACCTGGGCAGCTCAGTCAGTTAAAGTGTCTGCTTTCAGCTCAGATCTTGATCCTAGGGTCCTGGGATTGAGTCCCGCATCGGGTTCCCTGCTCAATGGGGAGCCTGCTTCTCCCTCTTCCTCTGCCTGTCACTTCGCCTGCTTGTGCTCTCTCTCTCTGTGTCAAATAAAGAAATAAAATATTAAAAAAAATGCATCTCCTCCATGTTAACCTATACCTGGGCTCCTTGTTAAATGGATAACTCAGTCTCTGCATTCTGTAGGCATCTTAATGAAGGATAGTGCCCTGATTCCGCCTCCTGAGGAAGTGGGGAGGGGAGAAGATCCTGAATACTCATCTTTTCATGATTTCTATTCTTGTTGCTGTTCAATGGGGTTTAACTAAGGTGGGAATTGGGAAAAAGCTCACCCTGGCAAAGGCACAGGACCATAAAAGAACACTGTGCATTCAGGTGTGAACAGAGCTGGGGATGCTCATGAGGAAGTAGGAGGGAGATAAGGTTGGAAAGGTTAAAAAGGGCCGGATTGTGAATGATCTTGAGGCCAAGGACTAGGAGTCTGGATTTGATCCTAAAAGTAATGGAATCTGTTGAAGGTTTTTTGATAGTTTGTTTTTAATTTGGATAGGATGGGATCAGTTTTGCATTTTAGGAAGATGACTCTGGTAGCTTGTAGGAAGTTTGGGTGGAGGGGAGGAGGGGCTGGTAGCCAGAAAGCCAGTCGGGAAACTGTTGCAAATACCGGGGAATGAGACCTGAATTGGCGTGACCATGGAGATGGAAAGGAGGGAATGGATGTCAGACTTATTTCAAGATGGAACAGGCAGGGGACATGGCTTCGCATGCTCATTAGTACTCACTCATTTGTCAAGGTGATTGTGAAAGAAGGTATCAGACTTAATACACATGGATCTCCTGTGCCTTGACACCCAGTCTGTGTGCACAGTAGGGAGATTACACCTGTAATTAATTACAGGTCCAGGCTTGGGAGCCTCTTGCTGAAGAAATGGACCAATGGATTCAGAACAAACATCTGGGTGGGGCTTACACACATTCCCAGCTTTCCTGGCAACTTCCCACACAGACTCTGGTCTCCAAGGACCAGCCTGGCAGTACTGTTCTCTTTCTCAACCCACTGCTCCTCCCTGCCTGGCTTGAAGTCTAGGTGGAGGCCGTAAGGCCTCCTTTCCCAGGGTGCATCCAAGAGAGTGGAGGACAAGAGACATGACCTTCAGAGACAGACAGATCAGAACTCAAGTCTAAACCCCACCTGCTTGGTGAGTCACCTCACCTCTCACGGCTTCAGTTTGTCATCTAGAAAATGCGAAAGAGTACTTCTCTTAAAAGGTGGTAACATTATGAGATAACTCAGACATAAAGACCCCTAGCCATGAGCTTGCCTCATAGTATGTGCTTGATAAATGTTAATTTGATTCCATTGAATTTGGCTTCCATTGTAGCCCCAAGTCGTTTCTTAGGTGGAGAGGAAACTGTCTGGTTAACTGTTTTAATGCTCATTTTCATTCTATAGGTGAAGATACACACACACACACACACAAGATAAACACTGTGGAATATGGTTTGTACAATCTTGCAGCTGGAAACTTGCCCCACTTCAAGCTAGATCCTGACTTCTGGCCCCAAAGAACTCTCAGAGATGAGGTATCCACAGGATGATGACACACAGCACTGAGTTGGCCAAGGGCCTGAGAAGTTGGATTCTAAGGGTTGCCATAGAAAGCTTGCGTCTCTGAGTTTCCAAAGGAGAAAAAAAAAAAGACTATCTTCAGTCCTCTTAGCTAGAGTCGCTGGCCAAGTCCTCCCCTCGACAGGAGGTCTGTCCATAGGAGGTCGGACCAGTTCATTATGGTCTCAGGATGTAATCACAGCCCTCTGCTGCAATTATAGCAGGGGAAAAGGAAGGAGCCATATCTCAGACTCTGAAGATGAGACACTAGAGCCTTTTGCCTATAGCTCTCAGGCTGGGGACTTAATGAAGAAAAGCTCGGGGAATCTCTTCTTCCTGCCATGAGGGCCAACTGAACCTCTGAAAGCTGTATCAGGAAAGGGCTTTATATTTTATGGACACTTAGTTCAGTGTTGAAACAAAAAGGAAGAGAGGAAATAAAAAAATGGAGGCACACAGATGATTTTGGCCATTGATCTGCTCAGTGAGCATAGGCCCGGAGTGAGCTGGGAGGGGAGAAGTTAATCTGCTAGCTGGGTGTCAGTTTCAAGTCCACATGCCTTTCCATTAGCAAGTGTCCAATCACCCAGCTGTGATTCTGGGAGTTCAAGGTTTGAATATTTTCATGCAACATTGACCTGGGTGCCCATCTATTTTATCCTTTAATGCTCAAGTGAAGAAATGGTGATTTGTTCCAATACTGGAGACAAATCTGGCCTTGTGGACAGATTGAGAAAATGTGTGTGAGTCCCCCCAGTATGGATCCCGGGTAGTGATTAATGATGCTTGTTAGCTCCCAACTCTTTTTTTTCCCTCCTGTGTATACAGAGGACTGTACAGCTCTGCGTTTGGGTGGGGTGTGTGACAGGTTCTAACTCATGCATGATGTGCATTGCTACTGGGTCAAAATATTTAATTGCCGGGCAAGAATCTCCAAAGCTGTCTCTTTCCTTTTGGCATGGTGGCAATTGGTGGCTGCTTTGTAATCCCGGGACCCTGAGCGACTGTGACAAATGGAACCTCCCTGCCTATCTGTGGGAAACGTGACACTGAAGAGACATCAATCTTTGTGGTTTTACCTGAGATTTTTGGGCTTCCTTGTCATAGCGGCATAACCCAAACATCCTGACTGGTACAGAGATTGTTTATAGGGGGATATTAGGTACTCATGATTGTCACCTTATACTGTGACTTTACTATATACATTGTGGTGGCAACATGTACCAGCAGGTACCTTATTCTGTTCTAAGCACTGTGCTTGGTGCTTCATGCACATCATTGCATTAAATCCTGACCACTCCTCCATGAGATCGATCAAACCATTCCCAGATGAGGAAATGAGCATCGAGTGGTTAGATATTACACCCAATTTAAAATGGCAGGGATGGATTTTAAGGTCTGGTTTTCCTGACACAAAAGCTAGTGTTCTCTCTATTTCATCATTTTGTCCTGGCCTCCTCAGAGCTAGTTTCCTCCGAGAGAGTGCTAGGTGGCTGGGGGTTTGGCAATGGGAGCTCCGCTGCCAGGCTTTGGGCAGCCTGGTGCCAAGGCAGTCGCTGCCGTGTGCCAAGACTCCAGGTACGTCCACTTCCCCCACACCTCCTCCTACACTGATGATATTTACTCTTGCCACCCTGGCAGGGCGTTCCACTGCCTAATTACCATCTAGAAACCTCTGAGGGTGGAAAACACAATGTTCAGTGCTTAATGGTTAAAGGATTCATGTCAAGTCTAGAGAAGACTAGGAGACGTGAGTGTTGTTGGCCTAGGGCAGGCCTGGGACAGTAGGGGTTCAGACCAACAAAGGTACACTCTGTCACAGAAGGGCAGGGACAAAGTCTCTGCAGTGTCTGCTCAGGCTAAAGGCAGGATTCGTATACTATCTGAGTCATGTGGCTGTGGGGACCATGACCCACCACTGCCACTCCTACATCACCCTCTGGGGCCAAACCTTTGTTTTGTCATGCTACCCAACATACAGCAACCCATTTACTGAGCATTTACTACGTGCCTGGAACCTGGCTTGGGAGTCTGAGCATCATAGTCTCATTTATTCCTGGTCACCATGGAGGCGAGCACTTGTCCCTGTTCGGAATCTGAGGCTCAGAGGGTAAGGTGACTTATTCAAGGATGCAGGACTGGTGGGTGGCAGATCTGAACCCAGGTCTGTCTGGCTCCTAAGCCTGGGCTTTTAAACTCATGCAGCCACGTGTCTCCTTTGAACAACGTTTGGAAGAACAAAGCCAGGTAGTTTTGGAATCACAATGATCTGACTCTGAAATCTCAGACCATGAAGCTAAGCCTTTTAATCTGTCTGCATCATGGTGACCACTTCTTTAAGGTAGGAATTGTGACTAGATAGATAGATAGATAACTATATATATATAGTTATAAAACTATAAAATTTGTGGCTTTCCTAAAGGTTCTTGGCTCTTGGCTTCAGAAAACAGTTCAGTGATGATCCTCTGTACCCCAGGCTTAGGAATTCATCACTCTCTTGAATATCTCCCAAGATGGGCAGCTCACCACCTCACAAGGCATCCCTTTCCGAAGTTGTAAGGCACGCTGTCTTGGAGAGCTCTGCCTGAGTAAAGTTGCAGCCAAGGAACAGCCCTCACCCCCAGGGGACGGGCGAAGAGTAGGAGGAAGAGAGGGGGTGGGCATTTAATGGCTGCGTCCTGGTGGGTGTCCAGGGGGACACACCTGTGATGGCATGACTAGATGGTGATGCTGGGCCATTTTCCTAATTGGCATTAATGACACCATCTGGTCTGAACATCCACCTCCTGCTTTCTCTCCTGCCACACCTTGCTGAATCTCTGTTCTGAATGGTGACACCTGACCTGTCTATATCCCAGCTTGTCTGGCCAACACCAGTTTCTAGAAGCTGGGGCAAAGGATGTACCTTTCTAGATCCAGACTAGGTTCTGGTCTCCCTTGCCCTGGGCACAAGTGAAAGTCTGGTTTTCTTCCCAAGTGGGTATGATAGGCCTCCCATGGCCCAGGTAATGGTCTGGAGAAGAATTTGCTGCTCGCTGCTTTGGCACGGTGCCCAGGGGCTGGAGGCTGACTACCAGCCAACCCTCAGACTGTATGGAGACAGAGAGAAGCAAAGACCTGGAGATCTACGGACAGAGGGAGGCACAGGAAATCTGAATGAGCCATAAGAGGGAGAGAAGGAAGGAAGGGAGAAGGAGAGAAAGAAGGAAAGGTGGAAGGTAGGCAAGAAGAAAACCATAGTACATACCTCCATGAATGTTGTTTTTGGGGAGGCTGAGTTCCTCAGGTACCCCCTCTTCCCCTCCTTCCTTCTCTCCCTCTCTCTCTTCATTTTACCTTAGTTGTACTGAGACTCTTCAGTCCTAAGGGGTGGCTGGGAAGAAGAGAAAACACGGGTGCTTTTGCTCTGCCACTTAGCTGAGTCACTTTAGGCAAGTGTCTTGCCATCTCTGAAATGTAATCTTTGCTATAAAATGGAGATCTTTCCTCCCGGATGGACACAGAGCTGCCCTGAGTTGTACTGTCCACGTTCCTTGGACTTTGGGGGATCTCCAGAGGAAAGTTAGGGTCATGCCTCATAGGGCAAGGCCTGCAGGGCCAAGGCTGGGCCTCCTCACATGGGACAGCCACGTCCCTTGAGAACATTTCTTGCTATCCGTGGGCAGAGGCCTGAGTATTCCTGGGGCCTGAGTCCCTCTGTGGGTCCCAGCAGTGGCTGCTGAGAGGACAGCCAGGGGCACGGGAGTGGCGCGTTGGGGTGGGGCCTGGCGGGAGACCATGGCTGGGCACAGTTACCGTCTAGTGAGCACTCTCCCCTGTGTTTTTGGCTGGTACTCCTTTCATTAAATTTACGAGGTGGGTTTTATCATCCCCATTTTACTGATGAGGAAACTGAGGCACAGAGCTGTGTGTGTGCGTGTGCGCATGTGTTTGAGTGAGGGCGACTGGTGAAGTTTGTACCTCCTTGAGATGCAAAACCAGAGAAACGCTCTGGTCCTTGTGAGCGCCCCAGAACACGGCACCACCTGTTGTGTAGCCTGGTGGGGGAGGGGCAGAAGGGGTGGCAGAGAGCCTCTTCCTTGCTCTGCGCTCTGGCAGGGGCCAGCTGGCAAGAGGCCCCGGCCCTCCTGACCACCCCCCACCCCCAACCAGGTCTCTCACTGTCCTCTGAGCTGGGCTGACCCTGACTCGGGCCGTGCAAGCCTGATTGGCAGTAAATGTTTGCCTTCCCCTCTCTGGCCCCCGGTCTTTCCAGCTACAGAAGGAAGAAGTGGCCCTTACAGGTCTGTCACCCCGATCTGAGCCTGCTTCCCTCCTGAGAGACCAACCAGCGGGTGAGGGAGGATGCAGCGGCCCAGTGGCTCTGACCTTGGAAACTCACAGTCAAGGGAAGCAGATTTTAAAGACATCATCACACAGACATTTTATTTTTATTTTTTAATTTTTTTTAAAAGATTTTTTTTTTTTTTATTTGAGAGAGTGAGAGAGAGAGAGCACAAGAGAGGGGAGTGGGAGAGGGAGAAGCAGACTCCCCGCCGAGCAGGGAGCCCAATGCGGGACTCGATCCCGGGACTCCAGGATCATGACCTGAGCCGAAGGCAGACGCTTAACCAACTGAACCACCCAGGCGCCCCACACAGACATTTTAGAAGTTTAGATTGTGCTGGGTACCAGTAAGGGAAAGCACGAGGTTCTACGAAGTATGATAACAGGGTGACTTAATTTCGATTGCGACTTAATTTAGAAGGAGTCCCTAAGGGAATGACAGCTCACCCAAAGTGTGAAAGCTGAGTAGATGTAGTCAGCGCTGAAGGGGTCCTGTGTAGTGGGGACGGCCTGCGGAAAGACCCCGAGATGGGGACGAGGTAGGAGTATTTGAGACCTCTGGTGGGAGCCCATGTATTATTTCACCTCACCCAAATAAGACTCCACGAGACCAGTGCTGGTCAGATCCCCATGAAAGAGGAGAAAAGCCAGGGTCAGAGAGGTAGGGCAGGTACGTATAGCAGCCAGCATTTGTTTTCATTTCCCACGCTTTCCCCTGGATCTCAGGGACTGGAAGTCCAGCAACCACATTCCACGGATTCCCTCGCCCCCGGAATTCTTCCTGTGAGCAGGGTTTTGCCCGTGAGGTGGATTCATGGGAGATCTAGAAGGCAGAAGGGCCCCAGAAGCTATTCTTTCTTCCCGAGCAGTGATGAAGGACGTGTGAGCCTCTGTCCTCTGCTTGCCCATCACCTGCCCCTGGACCTGCATGGAGGGCACCTGCGGCAGTCCCTCGCGGCTTCCTGGAAACTCCTCACTTCTGCAGCAGGGGCCATTGCTGGCTGTGGACAGCCGATAGGACGATGAACTGGAACGCCAGAGCAGACTCTTTCTCTCCTCCAACTCTCCTGTCCACTTTGCAAACACCCCAGTTCCCCGAATTAAGCCCCCTTTCTGCTCAAGATGCCTGGATCTCTGTATGCGGGACTGCATTCCATCTGATACACAGGACAGGAAACTTGCCCAAGACCACAGGCTACCGAGTGGTGGGACTGCGAGTCAACCCGGGTCTGATTCCAGGGCCTGACCTCTCTTCTTTTTTAAATTGCTCTTATACCTTTTCTTAAATTTTTCTTGTATTGTGGTAAAATACACATTAACATAAAACTCACCATCCTCATCCATTTTTAAGGGTACTGTTCAGTAGTGTTAAGCTCATTCACACAGCTGTGCGACCATCACCACCATCCATCTCCAGAGCTCTTTTCATCTTTCCAAACCCATACTCTGTGCACATTAAACCCAGAGCCCAGTCCGTCTCCCTGAAGACTTGGCGACCACCCTTCTACTCTGTCTCTATGAATTTGTCTGTTCTAAGTACCTCATAGAAGTGGAATCATACAGTACTTGTCTTTTTGTGTCTGGTTACTCTCTTAGCAGAATGACTTCAAGTTTCATCCAGATTATAGCATATGTCAGAATCCCCTTCCTTTTTAAGGCTGGGTAATATTCCATTGTATGGAGAGACCACATTTTGTTGATCTGTTCACCTGTTGATGGACAGTTGGGTTGCTTCCCTGTTTTAGCTCTTGTGAGTAATGTTGCTGTGGACACAGGTGTGCGAGAGGGCCTGAAAGCCTCACCTGTCCACCACCTGGTTACCAGCTGCCCAGAAGTCTCCATTTTACATCAGCCTGAGGCAGGTTACCACTATCATGTCTTTGAGGCTGCAGGATGGAGCACTGTTTTCCCAAAGTGATATGCAGGATTGTCGATCATTCTTTACAAAACCAGGCTGTCTTCGCACCCCTCTCAAATGCTCATGGGGTGGGCTGGCTCATCAGGCTGAAGAAGGGGCCGAAGTGGGAGATGTGAGGGATGGGTGAAGCCTTGGGGTGGTTTGAGAAACAGCAAATTAGCAGCCGATCTCTGAGCCCAAGAAGCAGAAGCCAGAGATACTGCCCTGCTCTGTCCTGGCTGCTGGCTCGGGACACTTCCTATCTGGCGGGAGGGCTGTGGAGCAGGAAATCACAGGTAGGTCTGGAGTGAGTCGTGCTCCCAAAGTAAGATAACCAGGTTGCCTTGGGTCCTTGTGTTATTGCTTAATTTCTGCTTTGACCCTACTTACCCTGTTCCCAAAGGCTGGTTCTCCACAACTGTCACTGTTCTCCATGACTCAATGGGACATAAAATTCGCACTAAATGCTGCCTGCCTCAGAGACCCACTGAAAATGGAGGCAGCTCCCCCTGCCCCGGTCCTAGTTTCTCCACCTCCTGCTTCCCCCCATGCCTCCTCATGTCTCCCTTCACCCTTCCCTGTGTTCCCAGCTTGCTCCACACCTGAGTCCATGACACCCAACACCTCCTTTTGGACACAGGTTCTTATTTCACCTTGAGATCAGAGAATCCTCCCCCAGACAGAAGTCTGTCCATCTCTGATGTGATGGGCCCTGGGGCGCATGGCACTTGGCACCTCTTTTACCCAGACTGGCAAAAGACAAACACATCGTTCACTCACTTATTTATACCAATAGTTAATTGAGCACCACCATCAACAGAAATAAGAGTAAGAACACAATGACTGTTAATGAGGGGGAAGTTAACCAGGAGGATATATTTTAAATGCACTTAACTGGGACCTGAGGCTCCAGCAAGATTTTTTAAGGAGGAGCTGATGTGTAAGTTGAAACCTGAAATATGAGTAGGAATTTGCTAGAGAAAGAAAAGTATTTCACGTTCTGGAACCTGCATGTGCAAAGGCCCTGTGGTGGGAGAGAGCAAGAGGGCACTTGGGGAACCTCGAGAAGTTTAGACAGACATAGGGGTTGTTTATAAAGGACAGTGTGGGTGGAAGAATCCGGCTGGGAGGTCCTCTCGTCTATAGGGCACGGATTTCTCAGGGTCTTGTCCAATTCTTTTTTCATCAAATAATCCTTTTCTAGAGAATAAGATCAATCTCAGGGGTAAATTATTGCAGAGGAAGAGCAAAGATCAAAGGTATGGTTCACTTCAACTTTTTCTTGTGCTCTGCCTTCACAGGCAAAGTGGTCTCTGTGAGTGTCCCCCTGACTTCTGAGTCTGGTTCTCCTCCTTCGGGCTCCTGTCCCTGCCTACATGTCCCCCCACTTTTCCATTTCCTTACCTAGCCACATTTATGCTCTTCTTTGGAAAGCTCCACCCCTTCTCCCTGTGAGTTCTAAGCTGCAGTGCTCGGGCTTGGCTAGGCAGACCCCTCAGTTGTCACATCATGGAAGGAGAGAGACCAGTGAGGGGGTGTTGGGGTCACCCAGGACCGAGGTGGTGGCAGAGTGGGTGCAGAGGAGTGGCTAGGTGTCAGAGGTTGTCAGGAGGTCTTTTAGAAGCCTTGAGCATGGCTTGGATGAACCTATGGATGGACACAGACCCTGAAAGAAGAAACACAGGAAGGTGAGGAGGGGCAGGGGAGAGGGGCTGGAATCTTTGAGCCAAGGTGTGGAACTGTAGAACCACACAGCACAAACTTGGGCAAGTCATTTAACCCCCTGATCTTCAGTTTTTCCACCTGCGAAGTGGGGATACGAACAGTACCTATCTCAGAGGGCGGCCGAGAGAGTGAAATGAACAGCATTCAATACTGTGATTGGCCCATCCCAGCTATCTCACTGTTGGTTAAATACATTCTGATACGTTCCAATAAATGCATGGTTACCACAGGTCTGAAGTCCAGAAGGAAGACCTGGGCTGGAAGGCAGAGATGGGAGATTTCCTTTCCTGGGTCATCGCTCCTGCCTGTGGGGTAAATATTTGCAGGGTTAATGGGGAAACATTTAAGAGAATCAACTCTTCCCAGATAACTGCGGATTCTTTGGAGGATTTTATTTGCATGTGAGCAATTAATATGCCAATTGCAAACCAAGCTACTCCACTCATCAGAACTGCCTGGGGGACTAGTCAGTGGGAGCACTTGAGTCTTTAGTTTGAGTTATGGTCTGAGTTCTAGAGCAATAAAACTACAGACTGCTTTTTTTTTTTTTTTTTTTAATGCAATTCACTTCTTCTGACTGGTCTTCCTTCCCATTAGCCTGGATTAATGGAATGTCTTTGAACTTTGAACTTCCTTGTATTTTGGTTCTGCATGGCAGGTTGCTGTGCTCTAAGATGGGGATGAGGGGCTGCTGCGAGGGGCCGCTCATCTGCCCCCGGGGAGTCTGTCTGAGCAGCGTCCAGCCACAGCTGATGGAAGGAGGATGCTAAGCCCACCACTCCTCACCAGGCTCGGGGCTCTCCATTTCTCCCATCCAAAAGACTAGTTGAACGAGAAGAAGTGAGAAAGAGTGCCTATTAGTGAACGAGGGGGCTAGTGGACAGGAAGGTGGGCTCACTCTACCCGCTGTGTCAGATACCGCCCCAGACTCCGTGGCTCAGAACAGTGGCTCATCTGACTGGAGGCGCTTCTGCTGGGCTCACCTGGGCCTGGCCTGGAAGTCTTGGATGCCTGAGCCTCTCTCCAAGGCCCGGGTCAGCCTGACTCTCCTTGTTGCCAAACCAAACCCCGTGTCCAGTCCCAGAGTCAGTGTGGGGGAGGGGACTGCGCCAGTGTGGATTCTGAGAAGGGTGATTTGCTGGGGGCACTACCGTGGAGATCTACCCTGGGAGTCTATGCACTATTTTCTAAGATTCCAAGGGTCTGCTGAATCACAGAATGGCGATGATGCAGATACTGATAATAACCTAATACTATCATTGATAATGTATACCTTTTTATTTAGCACTTATTAAGTTCCGGGGCCGAAATAATGCTTTTAGTATTTAATCTTCTCGACAATTCTGTCAGATCACTACCCCTCCCAGTTTGTGGATGAGGAAACTGAGGGTTTTTTCTTTTCTTTTCTTTTTTTTTTTGAGAGAGAGAGAAAGAAAGAGAGAGCACGTGCATGAGCAGGAGGCGAGAGGGGTGGAGGGAGAGGGAGAATCTCAAGCAGACTCCATGCCCAGTGCAGAGCTCTATGTGGGGCTCGATCCCATGACCCAGAAGATCATGACCTGAGTTGAAATCAAGAGTTGGATTCTTGACTGACTGAGCCACCCAGGCGCCCTAGACCGAGGTTTGAAAGGTGAAGTTTGTTTCTCTAAGTGCGTCTAGTGGCTGTAATCCTTTCTGAAGTGGGAGCGGTCTGTGGTGGGACAGGCAGGCCCTAGATCTTTCCACCCTGGCCAAGAGATCTCCGGACAAAGCTCAATCACATTTCCAAAGGAGGTCCTTGGATGTGTTGAAACGTAAGCAGCTTTTAGCAAATAGCAGTTTGATGAGCTGGGAGCATACGTGAATCAGAAACACGAGGTTGGTGTTTGTCTTCATCCGCACAGGGGTTTGGCAGGCTCCAAGTTCCCTTGGCAAGCAGGACTCGGGCCCTGCCAAAACCTGGAGCTCTGGCAGAGTAGCGTGGACCTTCCGGTCAGGCCAGGCCTGCCTTCCTGCTGTTCAAATCAGAGTCCCAGCTTCCTGCGGCTTCTGGCTTCTCCCGCCGCGGCCCCGGAGCCCCAGGGACTGAACAGCAGGAGGCATCTGCCCAGCCGCAGCCCCTGTGGAACAAGATGGCACAGAGCATGGTTTCCTGGAGCGCTGTCAAGCGGCAGTGCCCTAGGTGCCAGGAAACCCAGCGACGGAAATTGTGGCTGCAGGACCCATCTGCGGGGTGTGCTGTCGGGAATCAGCTCGGAGTGAGGAGGAGTGTGGCCCGACAGAAGGGCGAGACTTGCCAGGGGCCGACCAGGAGGTGACCTCGCCGGATTCCTCTAAGATCATGGGATGTAATTCTGAGAAAAAGCAGCTTTCAGGGGAAAGAGTTTAGAACAGACCTGGTTCATCAGGCTTTTCTGTAATTGCAAACCTTCTCAGAGCCTTTACTCTCTGAGGTGAGGGGTCAAGGTGGGGAGCAGGGCTGTGGCAGATTCAGGCTGTTCTTCCTGCAAATGCCAGAATCCAAGCTCTGTGACGCAGGGATCTCGTCGGCTTTACTCGTGTCCCCAGAGTCTAGTACAGTGTCTGGCACATGATAGGTGGCCAATAAATAGTGGATAAATAAGTAAATGAATACATAAGCCCACAACTCACTGTTTTCTTTGTTCTTGTGTCTTGCCCTTTTTTCCTCCCATGCCTTCCCTCACTCTCTTCTTCCTTCCAAGTATTTACCACAAACTCTGCGCTGATCCGAGGGACACATTAGCGAAACAAAACAGGCCTACTGTGTGGTAACTGATGGCTTCATTACAATTTTTGACTGCAGGTGAGTGAGTGTTTTGCCCCAGTAGCTGGAGAAGGTGAGAGACAGGGAGTTGCTCAGACCCCTCGCGGCAGGCTGGCTCCTTGTCAGTCAGGGTCAGACCTTGGGCTCCCTCTTGCTCCCTTTGATACCCTTAACATCCCATTGCCCTGAGGTCCCAGATACCCCAGACCTGACAAAGCAGATTGCCAGCCCCCAGTTTTCCTTGTCTGCTGCCGCCGAAGCAGTGGCTTCCCACTGGCTGGTGACCTCTGGAAGAGCAGGACCACATCTGTGTGCTCCCCAGGGCGCCTCCAGGAGCTGGAGGGACCTGGCACTAAGGAGCACTGGATGAGCCATGAAGCCCGGGGATGAGGCTGATTTAAGGCAAAAGTCCACAGCCGGAGGTGAGAAAGAAACAAGAAGGGCAGTGGATGTTCTGGGATGTTCTGGAGTTCCCGGCCATGGTCCTAGCTCTGAGGCTCCAGGTGCCCCTCCTGTAAGGGTGTCCCTCTTAGCCTCCCTTATTGACCCCGCCTTCTCCTTTCATGGCCAATTCTTCTTCTGGGGATCCAGAAAGTTCTCTTGGCCCTATAGGGAACCTTGCAGGTGCTGTCAAAAAAAAAACAGGGTTGTTACTCTGAAGGGAGAAAGCTTGTGTGGGTATAAGGTAACCAGCTTGCTCCCCATTAGCTGAACACTCTAGGTCTCAGAGAGTCATGGGGGTAAGTCCCTGGGACCATTCCTAATCCCATGTCCGCCTTTGGTGCCTGCAGCTGGTAGTGATGGTGTTTGGTCCATCAGATGATGGAGCTCCCCTTGTTGGATTCAGGGCAAGGATCTGAAAGTGAGGGGAAGGTCAACATCGTGTTAACGTAAGTGTGAAACCCACTTCAGACGACAGCGAGGGGATGATGAGAAAGGGGGATTCAGGGGGCTTCCCCCAGGACTGAGCCACCACAGTGTTCAGGGCACTGGCCTAGGCCTTGTGCTCAGGCCCCATACAGTCCTGCAAGGTAAGGTTGCTGCCCCATTTTACAGATGAGGAAACTGAGCCCAGTGAACAAAAGCGACACGTCCAACTTGCTGACATGGGGTTTGAAATCAGGTGTGGCAAATCTGAAGCCTGGGTGACTTCCAGAGTACCCTCTGCCTCCTGTGATCAGAAAGCTGTGTGCCCTCTGCAACGGCCTCCCACTGGGAACCTTGTTGGGGGAGGGGGAAGGCCCAGGGGAGAGACGTGGAGAGTATGCCCAAAAGGCCATGTGGTAAGGGGAAGGGAGTAAAGTTACTCCTTCATTCATTCAGATAATACTGAACATCGACTGTGACCTAAATGCCAGAGATCCAGCAAAAAGAAAGCCAGTCCCTGACCTTGGAGAGTCAGTAGGTGAGTCAGGTATTTTTCAAGTATTTATTACACAAAAAGTATGAATTGCATCTATGAGCAGTGCTCTGAAGGAGAAGTACAAGCCACTAAGAGATATTCTGAGAGGGCTCTGGCATGGTCAAGGGGGTCAAGGTGGCTTCCCTGAGGAAGGAATACTTTAGCTGAGATCTCAGACACGAGTAGGAGTTAGCAAAGTGAGTGTGAGTGTGGAAGGGGAGGAGCAAGAAATATTCCAGAGACAGTCAAAAGCCCATGCAAAGGCCCTGTGGCAGAAGAGATCCTGGTGCTCCCTGGGGAACAAAGAGCAAAAAGGGCTGGGTGGTGTCTTGAAGTTGGAGCAAAGGAAGCCAAAGTAAAGGAGGGGGCGTGATCGTATTTGAATTTGGAAAAACTCCTCTGACTACTGTGTAGGAGGATAGGCTTCCTCTTAACTGTGGAGAGTAAGCTTGGCAAGAAGGAAGTGGGAGCTAATTGCAAGTCAATTTCGCTTGCCAGGCTTTAGTTTCCCCCTTTCCATAGTGAATTTGGCGGCAGGGATTGATCATTTCCATCTAGTGCAGATGCTCGGTGGGCCTTCCTCATGTCCTATGCTGCCTCTCAACAGGACACTGAGTCCTGGGGGTGAAGAGATTCTTTGTCTCTCTCAATCTTTCTCTTGTACCATTTAACATGAATCCTTCCAAAGTGAGTTCCCATGTGCACATGGACACATATCTGTAAATACCTGGAAAACAGATAGGATAGGATATATCACCATGCAGTGATATCTACTAAGTCAAAACGTGTGCTGGGATGCACAGATTCTACCACCTGGCATCCACTTTCGAGAACCACCTGCATGTGGGCAAAAGAAGAGTATGGGTGGATGGTCATGTTAACATTGTTTATAAACAGTGGAAAAAATTGGAGCCAACCTAAAAGTCCACTACTTGGCAACTGTTAAAAAATTAGGGCACAAGCATTGTATGGAATGCTAAGTAGCCATTAAATGAAATTGGTGGGGGCACCTGGGTGGCTCAGTTGGTTAAGTGACTGCCTTCGGCTCAGGTCATGATCCCAGGGTCCTGGGATCGAGTCCCGCATCGGGCTCCCTGCTCAGCGGGGAGCCTGCTTCTCCCTCTCCCACTCCCCCTGCTTGTGTTCCTGCTCTCGCTATGTCTCTCTCTGTCAAAAAAAAAAAAAAAAAAAAAAAAATCTTTAAATGAAATTGGTGGAAACTTTGTGTGCTCAAATGGCAAAGCTCTGAAGCATTGTGAAGGGTGAAAAAAAGCAAGTTGTAGAAAGATACATACCGTGCAAAAATCAGCGTGGAAATGCACCCTCCGCCCCCACCACTAGCCTTTCCTATGTGAGCTTCTATGTCACGTATAATACCATACAAAGAACAGAGATTTGCAAGAGAAATACTTAACTGATGGTAGTGGTTGCCTCTGGACCGGGTCAGGATTGGAGGTGACCTCTGTCAAGGGGGCACTCTTGCTTTCTCACTAATATTCTACTATTATTTATTTATTTATTTATTTGACAGAGAGAGAGGTAACACAAGCAGGGGGAGTGGGAGAGGGAGAAGCAGGCTTCCTGCTGAGCAGGGAGCCTGATGTGGGGCTTGATCCCAGGACCCCGGGATCATGACCTGAGCTGAAGGCAGACGCTTAACAACTGAGCCACCCAGGCACCCCTATTCTACTATTTTAAAAAGAAGGATGCCCTCACAGATTTTGATGTAACTTAAAATTAATTTAAAAAATAAGGTAGGGCTCTTGAACATCCTCGGGACGATACTGACCAGATTTGCTGCTGCAGAGGGCTGGTTTCTGGGTTCTGGGGGCCCTATCTTGGATTGTCTTTACACTTCTCAGAATGCGAATATATTCATGCGTTCGTGGTGCAATAATCCAAGGAAAAAATGAAGTGGTTCTTCTAATTTGGTCTTCTCTACGTGAGTTCAGCAGCTAGGAGCACTGGGGGGAACTGAGGCCCAGAAACCCATGTGACAACGAGCCAGCCTGCGGTGAGTCAGTGAGCGAGGGAAGAAAAGGCCATCCCCAGAGCCCGCCGAGTCACGTGATGCCCGAACACAGCAAACTGGCTTGTTTTGCAACCCAGGCAGGCCCTTTAACCACAAGCCTGCTGGCTGGCCCCATGCGGTGGGGGGCGGGGCGGGGGGGGGGAGATGATGCCAGCACTCTTCCCTCGATGAGTCATGCTCTTTCCCGCAAGAGCTGGGGCAGGATGTGGAGAAGATGGGCTTGGGGGGCAGAAGCTTCTGCCTTTAGGCCCTGCCAGGCAGGGTGCCCTGGAGGGTGACGGGCTCCGGGGCCCTTGGGGAAGTCCCCGATGGGGCGGCTGTGCTCCCGGGTGGATTAATACAACCATGGACCTGGGCTGCAGACCACCGCAGGGTGCTTGCGGGTGATCAAAAGGAGGCGGGGTTTAGAGGCTTCCACGGAACCTGGGAGTACACTCATGTGCAGGGCACTGTGCCCAGGTGATGAGATTGCTTCCAGGGTGGGGCCTGCTGGCCCCTTTATACAGATGAGGAAATTGAGCCTCAGAGGAGGTAAGGGACTTGTCCAAGGTCTAAGGTCCAAGCTGGTAAGTGGCTGAAATGGGATTTGACACCAGGTGTGGCTGAATTCAAAGCCCAGATGGCTTTCACGGCGCTCTGGTTGCTTCTGGAAAGGTGTGTGTTCCCAGGTCTGTGTCTTTGGAAGCCACTCCTCGTGGGTCACACTCTTAGGCAGGAGAAGTGGGAAATCCTCTGAGATGGTAACAAAAACCTGACGTACTATTTCCAGGTACTTCTCTGCCAGGAGGTGGACTGAGCGCGTTATTTTCATGTGCTCCTTAGTCCCTTCAACAACTGGTGAAACAACTGTCTCTGTTCTAGGGATGGGCAAACTGAGGCTCAGAGAGTGAAGTGACTATCTAACTGCACAGCTAGCAAGAAGAGGCAGAATTCAAAACCCACCATCTGTAGTTACCCCAAAGCCCTTTCCACCTACAGACACACATTCCCTGTGAAGCCCAGCTCTTGGCTCACCTTTTCCTCTGCAGTCTGACCCTTGCCCACCAGGCAAGTTCTCATGAGTGCTCAATACCACATGGGGCATCACCTCCTCCAGGAAGCCTTCCTCAGCTCCATAGCGAGGGGTTCTCTCTGTGCCCCCACAGCTCCCTGAACACATGTGTCCTTATTACAGGTGCTTTTGTGACTCTTCCTCCTTGTCTTTCCAGAGGACCATGAGCTCTTTCAAGGTAGAGATAATGTAATGGTGAATTTTATGCATCAACTTGACAAGGCTAAGGGATGCCAGTGAAACATTTTTGGGTGTGTCTCATGAGGATGTTTCCAGAAAAGATGAGCATTTGAATCTGTAGACAGAATAAAGAAGATGGGGGAGGGGCGCATCATCAAATCTGTTGAGAGCCTGACCAGACAAAAAGGCAGAGCTAGGGTGAATTCATCTTCACTTGAGCTGGAACATCCATATTCTGCTCTCAGACATTGGAGTTCCCGGTTCTCGGGCTTTCCAACTGGGAGTGGGACATCTCAGGCCTTCAGACTCCAGCTGAATTACACCACCCACTTTGCTGGTTCTCCAGCTTGTAGATGGCAGGTTCTGGGATTTCTCAGCATCCATAATCACATGAGCAAATTCTTGAATGAATTTCCTCCTACATACATAGCTCTATATAGTCTATTGGTTCTATTTCTCTGGAGAACCCTAACTAATACAGAAGGTATCATATTCACCAACTATTTTTAAAATCCTTTGGTCATATTTTCCATCCAGAGGCTAGTGCAGTGCTTACGTCATGAACTTAATCAACCCATAGATCTGGGTTTGAATCCTGACTGGTCTGGGTGATGTTGGGTCAATAACTTGACTTCTCTCAGTTCCATCTGTAAAATGGAGATTCTAAGGTTTACTTCTCAGTGTCATTGTAGGGATTAAGTGAGATATTTATGGAAAGTGCTGAGCACAGGGCCTGAGGCACAGAATGTATTCATATCAGTAACCTCCCAGGCTAGCCCTGTCAGGGGTCAGCAGGTGACTGGCTGGGAGAAAACATGGCTGCCCTTCCATGTCTTTGCCCCTCTGCCATTGTGAGGACCCTATTCCAAGCTCTGAGTGCTGCCCATGATTTATAATGCCATCCCCTGAATATATCATTCCTTATTTTTCTGAGGGTGCTGGTTCACACCCAAATTTACAGATGCAGAAAAGGGGTGAGGAGAGGGACTGAATAAACCTATAAACCAAAATTCACATATGAAGTTATATAAAGAATCAACAAGCATTTAAAAAAATGTCCTTTCTTAATTCTGTCTGAGGGAATTACAATAACTTACATCAATCACCTGAGGAGGAAAAAATTATTTAATGCCCAATTCTGATGAGGGTGGGTTGAAAAATCATACCTGCAAACACTACATGTGACCATCCAAATTCTTACAAACTTTGGGGATGATGTGATAGCATATTGTCATGCCCTGATATTTATCCTGAGAAAATAATCTTGAAGAAAGGAATAGATGTAAGCAGAGATGTTTATTACATCAGTGTCTATAGCAGCAAAAACCTGGATAGCCCTTGAAGGATCATTTATAGGGCCCGGTAAGTCAAGTTGTGGTCGTCAGTGTAATTGTCAACAAGGTCCGGGATGCAGGTTTCACTGAAACACACAAGATGTTTATTACACAATTACCAGGAAAGCAGAATGTGACCTGGAATTTACTCTGTGAATGCAACTATGTGAAGTTTGTGTAAATGTGAGCAAGGGCAGGAAGGTCAAAAGCAAAAAGAAAGAGTTTCTGGAGGGGGGGCGGTGCTGTGGGTTACTCTGATGCTTGTTGTTCAATTGAGTCACTATTTCTGGGTCTTACTTTAAGTGGCCTGGAGAAGTCCCCTCACCCTGGGATTTCAGACCCAGATTCCTTCCCACCGAGCTGTCTAGCCCCTCTTTGCTTCTCCTGTAGCCAGGTCACCCCAGTCATCCCCAAAACACCTCCCATGCCGGTCTCAAGATGCAAATACACATAATGGCCTCTTGTTTGTCTCCCAAAAGCTGACCGGTCTTCCAGGGACCTGTAGGAAGGCAAAGCACTCCAATCTGGACTGGAAGGATCCCCCTTGGAGTGCTCTCCGGCACTGGTCAGCAGGGGCTGGTCTTGCAAAATGGTTCCTGAGAGCACTTTCCATAGAGGCAAAGAGCCCTGCAAAGGAGGGAAGCTGCATTAGTCCTAATGGGGCTGATGGGAGTCCCATTAAGTTAGGGAGAAGCACGCGGGGGAGTCATGCACTTTTGCCCACAGGACCATTTGCAACTTTAGACAAAATGAAGTCATGGATGAAACTGTTTCTGTCGGGAGGGAACTCCAGAGGGACACTTAGAGCAGCAAGGAAGGCGCTCAACGATCCAGCAACCTTCTACCCGGGATCCTCTTTGGTCTGGCTGATGCCCAGCAGCCTCCGTCCGACGCAGGCCCCTGCACCCTGCTTCCACTGGTCTCCATCTCAGACCAGCTGCCGAGCACAAGCATGCATCCCCCAGTCGACACCC
This sequence comes from Mirounga leonina, assembly GCF_011800145.1. Lineage (NCBI taxonomy): Eukaryota > Metazoa > Chordata > Mammalia > Carnivora > Phocidae > Mirounga > Mirounga leonina. Next base: position 31,235,868 of record NW_023270374.1, on the reverse strand, counting down.
AACCCTGCCACAGAATCATGCTCTTTCTTTCAACCCCATTGGCCTGAGTAGCCAGAGAGGAGTTCTTGAGAATGATTCTCCTTCATTGCCATTCACGTGTGCATTCATTCATTCATTTATTCATGATCTGTTCTTCCATTATTAAGTACCATCTATTCTATGCCAGACATTATTCCAGGCCCTGAGGAGATGGCAAGACAATGGTGGCCTGAGAATAAATAATAAACAAGTGAATAGTAAAAAACTAAGAAGTTCTATAAAAGAAAACAACAACGGATTGTTCTTTTCTGATGGAGAGCAAGGGCTGTAGGAGCGAGGACAAACTTCTGTTGCCCGGGGTGGCCAATGGAGATCTTTCTGAGGAAAGAGGAGAATAGGAGACTCAGCTAGCAATGCAAGGGTCTCCCAGGCGGGAGGAACAGCTGAGCAGAGGCACAAAGTGGGTGCTGGGTGCTGGGCATGCTCTAGACATCCCCCCCTGCTCCCCTCACTATTCTTTCTTTCTTTTCTTTTCTTCTTTCTTTCTTTCTTTCTTTCTTTCTTTCTTTCTTTCTTTCTTTC
>NW_023270374.1:31189047-31235297 GCF_011800145.1 Mirounga leonina | reverse complement strand
CTTTCTTTCTTTCTTTCTTTCTTTCTTTCTTTCTTTCTTTCTTTCTTCCTTCCTTCCTTCCTTCCTTCCTTCCTTCCTTCCTTTCTTTCTCTTTCTTTCCTTCCTTCCTTCCTTCCTTCCTTCCTTCCTTCCTTCCTTCCTTCCTTCCTTCCTTCCTTCCTTCAGATTGTGTTTATTTCAGAGAGAGAGAGAGTGAGCGCAAGCATGAGCAGGGAGAGGGAGAAGCAAACTCCCTGCTGAGTGGGGAGCCCGATGTGGGGCTCGGTCTCAGAACCCTGGGATCATGACCTGAGCTGAAAGCAGATGCTTAACCAACTGAGCCACCCAGGCCCCCCTACTATCCTTTCTTTTTTATCTCTCTGTCCCTCCTTCCCAATCTCATCAACTATTTGATCCTCAGCGTCTCTTGGCTCCTGATTTACTTAGTCTGTGTGGGGCCCGTGTCTCCCTGCCTCTGTTTTTCTGTACTCCTCCCAGTCTTTCAGGGCCCCCAATCCACCTCTGTCTCCCGTTTCCTTCATGCCTTCACGCTCCCTCTCTCCCTCTGTGGCTCTGTCTCCCCTTGACTTTGGCCCCCTCTCTCCCCGCTTGGGCTCCCCGCTGTGAAGCCCCCTCTGATTGATATCGACACTGACAGCTAAAGCCTTGAAATCTTCCCACAGTGCATCTCTGGGAGGTGTTAGGCTTGCAGTGTTTTGTCTGTACCCGAGAAAGACAGGGGTTTTTAAACAAATATATACATTCTCAGAAATCCAAGCGATTGTATTTCTCCATTGATCCATTATGACGTTGAGTAAGTACCAAGCTGCCCTGGTGCCCGCAGGGGAATTACAGAACGAGCAGGCTGTGCTGGGGACCCAGCAGGGAGGGCAGCGGAAATTGTCCCAGTGGGGGCCAGGCCGCAGCCTGGGCTCTCAGGACCCGAAAAGGGGCTAATTTGTGGAAGGGAGAAAGATGATTTCTTGTTGGGGGAGTCAGAGGAAGCTTCGCGAGGCCCGAGCATCACGAGCATCACCCCTGGAGAGCCTCCCTGACCGCCTCCTCCCCACCCCCGCAGGGGAGGGACGGCTCACCCTCTTTGTCTCCAGTCTGCTGTGTTTGAATGTCTAGGGCAGCACCGGCAATGCTGAAAGGCCTTTATTTGCTACAGATTCCTCTTTCCCACTGGACCATGAACTTTGTGGAAGCAGTGATCATGGGGTACTCCAAATCCCCAGGGGCCATCCCACAGCCCGGATCCTGTCTGGCCAGGCCAGTGTCCACGGTCATGCTCATTAGGGGGTCTAGGCCAGGCACACACGGCAGATGACACTTAGGAGGCTTTGGGAAAATGCCTCAGTTTCCTCATCTCTAACATAAAGGGGCCAGTGAACCAGGGCAGGCGAAGTGCTTGAAACACTGAAATTGCTCAGTAACGTGAGCTCCTGTTACTCTTGCGTCCATCACCTTTGTGATCGTTGGCGTTGACTCTCATGGCTCTCTCTAGGCTTGGGCACCATGCAGAGAGCTGGCCCCAGAATTCTCCCTCTCTTCAGTACGAATGGATAGAAGGCTAGGATTTTTGGTGCAAAAGGCTTGCTGTGACCTGTGTGAACATTTTTTATTCTCCCAAACATGTTTTTTTACGAGCTTGGACATCCCAGAGTGTTAATTCTTCTCCTTTCTTTCTGCACCATATCTGCTTGGCCTGGAAAGATCTTTCTGCGGGGTGGCTTCTTCCCTACCTCCAGCTTGGCTCAGTGCCTGATTCCAGGCCCTCACAGGCCTTGGACAGAGCTGGGCCACCCCCTTTCAAGTTTCTACACCTGCTCAGTCTTTCCTCTGTCTGCTCATTTGACAGTGTGTTGGGATGCTTGGTTTAGTTGATTCCAGACCTTTTTGCCCCTTCTCTCTGGGTCTTAGATGGGAGTATCTTAGAGCTTAGATGTGAAGATTAAGGGAGATAATGCTTGAGACATGGACTGTGTCTCCCGGTCAACAAGCCTTTGTGCTCTGTCCCCACCTGAGTGTGAACTCTCCAAGGACAAAAACCCTTTATGATTCATCTTCAAAGACCTAGAACTGGGATGTCCAATATGGTAGCCACTGACCACATGTCAGAGCACTTGAAATGCGGCTAGGCCCACCGAGCTGAGCTGCATGTGCAAAAGAAAACACTGGGTTTTGAAAGCTTAGGATGACAAGAAGAATGCCAAATAACTGGTTACTATTTTTATATTGATTACATGTTGAAATGATCATATGTTGGCTTTGTTGAGTTACATAAGATGAGTGATAACATCATTAAATAGTATTTACATTTTATATTAAAATAGATATATGAAGTATATTAAAAGACATACTATGCTATAATAAAAATGATTATTACATAATATAATTATTATTTAAATTGACTTCATTTGTTTCTTTTTTATTTTTTAATGTGACTCTCAGAAAATTTGAAATCACTCACGTGGCTTACATTATAGTTCTGCTGGGCAGTGCTCCCTGAGAACATAGCAAAGAGCTTTTGTACACAAGTGAGCAATGCATGTGGATGGGATGAACCAATGCGTGGGTAGGTGGAGAGAAAGTGAAAATGAATGAGTGAGTAGATCAACGAGTTAATGAACAGCTAATAAATGGATAAAGGAATAGACGGACATAGATGAATGAGTAATGAATACATGAATAGATGGGTAGGTGGATAGAAGGATGGAAGGATGATGAACAGAACTGGTGATAGCATGAAACAATAACTAGAAATAAAAAAAAAAGATAAATTGGGAGATGAGTGAATGACTGAAAAGGTTAAATAAGTAAGTCCCTAAGTATAAAAATAAATACATATGCCCAGAAAGGATAGATGCCCTGGGAGCCCAGAGTTTGACTTTGATAAGAAGCCTTGCTCGTCTTGCTGGGCTCATGGAGTATAAGCCTTTGACCAAGAAGAAAGGTTTACCCTTGCTCTTGGGGAATTTATTATTTTAATTGTTAGTCTCCATCAGGGGTTATTGGAATTTTTTTTCCCCTCGGACAGTTTATCACTTGTAAATTATTTGTCACATCGTTGTAATTCTATCCAGATCCTTAACTTTCTAATCATGCATCTTTTATGGGGTCTCTTTTAAAGAAGCACTATAATTACGTGCCAAGGGTCCCAGTAAATTTTACCAGGCCATAAAATATTATACTTTAATTATTTGGAAGGGGAAGAAAGGCAAATGTTCCCTCTGCAAGACTGGTGATCGATACTGCAGGGCCGGTGGTGGCTCAGACAGCTTCCACCGTCCTCATCTTCCTCCTGCTCCTGCCCCAGCTATGTCTGCACAGAGCAGTGGGGCCCAGCGTGCTCAGGCCTCTCTCTTGATTCTCTGGTGGGTGTTGGGCCATCACAAACTCGAACGTGTGTCCTTGAAGGGGTCTCACTGTGTGCAGCAGGTCTGGGAGGAGGCTGGGCGGGGGGAAGCTGTCCTTTCACCCTTTGTCACAGAAGAGGGAACTTAGACCCAAAGAGCATGTAGAGATGGGACTCTAATGTCGCTCTCCTAACTCCCCAGTAGGTTTTTCTTCCCTCACCATGCCACACCTGCTGTTAGGAGCTCAAACCAGAAAACATACAGGTGCTCAGTAGATTGGGCTTTTTTTTTTTTTCTTTCTCGAGGGTTCAAATGTAGACGTGCTATGGCTATGTCACATCCAACATTTTCATCATTGAAATGGATATTTTAGCCAGGTTCCCACTATGTGCCAGGTCCTGGTGTGGGAGTGAAGCTGTAAAAATACAGAGAAGTCTCAGGGGCTCGCGGTATCTTTGAGGAGACAGGCAGGCATTGGTTAAATCTTCACACTCATCATGGAAATTGCATCTGTGGTAAGGTGCTACCGGAGGGGCTTTGGAAACTTAAAAAGAGAGGTTTTTAATGAGTTGGGGGAAGTCAGGGAAGGCCTTCCTGAGGAAATAAGTGATCTGAGAGCTGAAGGCTAAGTAGGGGTTAACTAAGTAAATAGACAAGGGAAAAATATTCTGAGTAGAGGAAAGAGCATGTGCAAAGGGCCTGTGATAGGAAGGCCTGGAAAATAATCCAGGGTGGCCAAAGCAGAGTTACCAGTGGGACACTGTGAGATGAAGATGGAGAGGTTTTAGAAACCATACCACACAAGGCCTAGTGAGTCTTGTTATTAAGCCTTTTGGTCTTTATCTTAACAGCACTGAAGTTTCAGGAAATGTTTAGGTGAGGGAAAAGAAATGTTTTAAAAGGCAGTGTAGGCAAGGGAGGACTTGGCCCAGGAGAAGGGAGGAGGGGTGATCTTGGGCATGGGCAGATGTTGGGAGGTGGGTCTGTCTAAGTGCAGGGGCGAACTCAAGAAGAGGAGGAAAGCAGAGGATGATGACTCATCCCCACTCATTCCGCACTCTTGGCTTCGGTGTCATTTCCTTGGGGAGACCTCCCCTGACCCCCAAGTGGGCCAGGTCTTCCACCCCCAAATGGTGGTCCCCACCCTCCACTTCCCCTTTCACAACACATAACAGTATTCCTTTCATGACTTACACGATGGCCTCTTCCCCTTGCTGGAAGTGGGCCCCGTCCATGACACAGGGATTGGAGTGTCTTGATCACTTGCTGGGACCCCACTCCCAGCCCTGGACCTGTTGGGGGTTATCTTTATGCAACCATAGATAATCAGAGCATTTGTCCAAAAAGCAAGTAACACACAGACCAGAGTGAGTGAGGGAATGGGTGCCCAAGAGAGAGAGGGAATTTATGGGGGGCATGTTTCCTCCAGCCTCTTCCCCATTATTGCCCCTCCTGGGCCCTCCCTCTCCTCCTCCCTTACTCACTTCCTTTTATTGCCCTAACGCTGGACTCCTCCAAAATCCCTGCCCAGGGGCTCTCCGCTGAAAGATGTGATGGCCACATGAGAAAACATCTTAGCTTTAGATTTGAAACATTAGATTCCCAGGGAAGGTCTGTGACGTGTATGCTCGTCGTACACATGAACTACCTTGATTCAAGACGTAAGATGACTTGGTCAAGACTGCTCAGAAGGATGATGGCAGAGCAACTTCTGAAACTCCTCCCTGTCACCAACTTAGGGTGACTCATCTTGTTGCTAGGTTTGCTCATTATCTCAGCGTGAACACTTCTTGGTGAACCCTGTGGTTACAGGGCTGGTGAAATCCCCAACCAAGTCTTCTGCCTAAAGAAAGTTGCATTTAGATCAACAATAATAATACTTATGCTCATGGTAGCTAGCATGTATGCCAGGAACTTTCCCAATCTTTTACTGCAGGGGTCTGAAGTCTATGTGACCCACAGGCCAGATCTTGTTTCCGCAAGAGGTTTTATTGGAACACAGCCATGCCAATTTGTTTATATATGCTTGTGTCTGTTTTCTTGCTGTCATGGCAGAATCGAGTAGTTGTGACTGCCCATAGGGTTCTTGAAGACTAAAATATTCACCGTCTGGCCCCTCACCAATGGGGTTTGCTGGTCTCTGTTTTATATTCATTATTGCAACCTGATGACCTAGGTCTTATTAGATCACCGTTTTACAGATGAAGAAACTGAGGCTCAGATAGGACTGTTAATTTCCTTCAGGTTTCACAGAGACTGGAAGAGAGCTGGAGATTCTCTGTTCACAACCTGTGATCGTCCTCATATGCTTTCTTGGAAGTGACAGGGTTGGTCTGACCTTGAAGGAGAAGGCAGGGGCTGGGCTGATCCTTGATAGATTCCAGGACTCCAAACACTGAATGGTCCAGCAGCATTTGGTTTTTGGACAAATGCTCTGATGATCTATGGTTGCATAAAGATAACCCCCAACAGGTGCCTGAAAATAGCAACAATTATTTCTTTTGCTCCCAACTCTGCAATTGAGCAGGGCTTGGAAGGGATGCCTGTTCTCCATGTAGCGTCGGGTGGAGCAGAACAAACAGGGCTGAGGATTTGACTCCAGGATGACTCACTCATGGCTGGCGAGTTGGTTCTGGCTCTTGGGTCTCTATCTGCAAGAGCTTTTCCAAGGCATGTCTTGGGCTTCCTCACAGCATGGTGGCTGGATCCCAAGAAGGAGCATCCTAAAACACAGGAGGAGGAATTTGCCAATTTTTTTAAAGCCTAGCCCTGGACACTGCATGGGACCACTTCTGCTGTTTGCTGTTGGTCAGGTGTCATAGACCTGCCTTGATTCCAGGAAGGGGACAGAGACCCCATCTATTAATGAGACAAGTGTCAAAGAATTTTGGGGCCATATTTAAGAAAACCCACCACAAATATTCATATTCATCTCGGGGGTCTCCCAGGCCATCATTTTGATCCAGCCTAGCCTATCTCTGGTTAGGTTGATCTGATCATTTCTTTTCCAAACTGGGACTCACCAGCAGAATGACAGGATGGCCTGAAAATTATCACCAGCCAGTGAGTGTAAAACAGAACTGTCTCAACAAACCAGCTATGCAGTCTCCCTCTCCCTGGAGGCAATGATTAATGTCTTCTTGATGTCCTCAAGTCATCTTGGGAAGGTAATATTAGGACCCCTGGGTTCTGTTTCAGCACGGAACACATTTAGGAAAATGTTGGTAAGTTGTTTAAAAATGAAGAGTAATTTTTTCCTGGACGCAAATCTTCAGTTATCTGGAAAACTCATTTAAACAGAGCTTCTGCTCTCCTGAATCTTCCGGTTAAACCTACTGCTCTCGTGGGATATGGCAGCCTCAGACGCAGAGCCCCCAGAATGCTATGGCTGTGGCTGGGCTGGGCCCTCTTGCTGAGCTGGGTACTAGATCCTGGAAAAGCAGAGATGGGTAAAACATGGTCCCGACCTCCAGCTGCTTATGACTTCTTAGGCACACTAGTCCAGGCAATAAGCCATTGCAATGCCAGATGATAAGCGTCTTCAGAGAAGTGGAAACAAAATATCACGGCAGCATCAGCAAATAGCTCCGTGGAAACATCCAGGAAAATTTTGCAGAGGAGGTAACATTCAAGTTGGGTGATTTATTTATTTTTTGATTGCCTAGTATGATTTAGGCACCTTGCTAGGAATTTTATGTGTATCATCCCATTTAGTATTTAGAAAGGCCCCTGCAAGGTGGACATTATTACCCTCCCATTTTATGGTTAAGGAACCTACTTGAAGTATTTGAAGTAACTTGCTTGAGTCTAAACAGGCAGCAAGTAGCAAAAGCAGAACAGGTGCCGGGGATGGAGGAAGGGTGAGTAGGAGTTTTTAAAGCCTCAGAGAAGGAGAGGACATTTTAGGGCCGCAGGGGTCAAGACAGGCAGGTGGAAGAGGGTTGGCATCCTGGGGTCTGGCTGGCTGTTTGGTGTGTCCGGAACCCAGTGGGGGTGGAGGGGGTGCAGTGGGGACCTGGCTGGGAAGGCATCTTGTAAAACAGGGTGCTTGGGTCTTCCCTCGCAGACACTGGGGCTCCTTGTTGAGGCAAGGGAGGAGAGGAATATTAGATTTAGCTGGCACCAGCCATCCTGACCTTGGGCCCCTTGCTATTCTAGGTGTGATCCATGGATCAGAAGCATCACCTGGGAGTTAGGTAGATGTGCAGCATCTCAGGGACGCCTGGGTGACTCAGTCAGTTAAGTGTCCAACTCTTGATTTCGGCTCAGGTCATGATCTCAGTGTCGTGAGATTGAGCCCCGCATCGGGCTCTGTGCTCAGTGGGGAGTCTGCTTGAGATTCTTTCTCTTTCCCTCTCCCTCTGCCCCTCCCCCTGCTCGCACTCTCTCTTTCTCTCTCAAATAAAGAAAGAAATCTTAAAAAAAAAAAAAAAGAAATGCAGCATCTCAGGCCTCGCCTCAGACCTACTGAATCAGAACCTGCATGTTAACAAGGTCCCCAGGTGGTTCACCTGCCCGCGAACGCTCAGAAGCACAGGTCTAGCACACCACCGTTCACAGAGTTTATAACTTTATATCATGTTTGCTCACAGTCAGGATCTTCCACTGGTAGCTCCCAGTTCTGAAAACCTGAGCAATAACTGGCAAAGATTTGGGGGAAGATCAGGTCAGGAGAAATCCATCCATTAGATTTTCTTCTGGTCATTCTAATGACTGCAGCCTGGACCTTCTGGAGTGGAGCCAGATCCAGCCCTGGTTCCTGCTCACGCCCTGCACAAACTCTGAGCAAGTCAGCTCAATGGCACAATTGGGGGTCATGGAGTCCTCCTACCCTGAGAGTCTGCGGTGTCATGCACTGGGTGCCAGTGTCTGGGGACAGGCACGGAGAGGAACAGACCACTGCCCTGGCCAGCTCCCAGAACCCCTAGCCAAGGCTGCAAGGGAGGGTGACGTGGACATTTTACCAGGGCAGGGCCTTGCTCTGGCTGAGGTTGGGGGCCCAGAAATTGATCCCTTTGGCCATCATATTACCTGCTCACTAGGAGATGCTCTGGGGCAGAAGTGGGGGCAGACTCTGTGTGTGTGTGTGTGTGTGTGCACGCATGAGAGACATTGAGAGAGAGAGAGAGAGAGAGGATCTAAGAGGCTCAGGTGAGAAATGTTGGCCCTTACATTTTCCTCCTGGCCTTCAGAGAGTCTTGACTACTTCGTGAAGTCAGAAGTGGTGATGCTGGTTGGACAGAACATTTCCATCTCTCCTTCTTTCTCTCTCCTCCATTCCATGAGCACCTCCCGTGCTTCTGGGCTGCCCCCTGCCCCACTCAGGGAGGCATGCAGAACTGCTCCCTAAGGTGCAGAAGTGTGCACTTGGTGGGAGGAAGGAGGGGAGACAAGCAAAGGATGAGGCAGGTGCGATGTTTTAAAGGCTCAGAGGGAGGGAAGCTGTTGCTGCTGAGGGAATGAGGAGTCTCTCGTTCTAAATGGAAGATGGTCCTGCCATTTGCTATCTTTATGTCTTTGAGCAAATATCACTCTCTTGGATCCTCAAAGTTGCAGCTCAGGTCAAGGTTACACTAATCCCCCCTTTCAGAGTTTGGATGGGTACTAGGTGGGCCGTGCGGAAGCGCTCAGCTGAGGATGTGGCACAGGGTTGCTATTCGTGGACTCCTGGCCCCTGACCTCCGGCCAACCATCCTGGCTCACCGTGGGCAATAAACTGAAGGGCCTGGTTTTCTTTCACAAACCACACTTGCCTGGAGCTCCTCCCTGTCTTGCAGGGAAGTGACCTTCCTCACGTGCCCAGAAAATACATGTGATGTTGGCCACACGCAACCAAACGGATCTTGTGACACTTACAATTCCCTCACTGCTCTAGAGGAATGAGAGGGAGAGAGGAAGTGGGAGTCCCTTGTTCTTGCATGCTCGGCAAGGCTATGCTTGCTGTGGGGTCTTAAGGCCATTTTTATGAAGATGGATTCCGGATGGTTGAGGGACTTGCCCTGAAAAATCTTTCTTCCTCTCCTTTTCCTCTTCCTCCTCCTTCCCCCCTCTTCTTCTCCTCTTTAACAACACAACTTCTATATACTACCTTGAACCCTCTTCTGCGGCAGGTAACCCTCAGAAAGCGGTGAACCCATCTAGGCTCTGCTGAGCTTGCCTGGAGGGCTGGGCAGATAATGGAGAGCATGGGGCAGTGCTCAGAGGAGGGCAGCCAGGCATGAGGCTGGCTCACAGAACCCACAGAAGCTTCAGAGACCTGGAGCAAATAGGCCGTAGCATCTCCAGGGATTGGGTCCACCTGAAGTGAGCCATCACTCTTCCTCCCACTGGCCAGACTCTACTCATTCTTGAATGCTCAGCCCAGAGATGTTTTCCCCCGAAATCTGCTTTTCTTGACGTCCCCCAGGCCTTTTGTCTCCGCAGTAGGTGATGACTAATCCCCTCGTGGGAGCGGCCTGGACTCCGCTGTCATTTGAAGAGACCATGAGTAATGGGTGCACTTCTGTGCTGTGGCTCAGCCTCCTGTCCCAGGGGTCGGTCCCCTGGGGTGACCCATGCCACACACTCTTCCAGGGCTCACACCCCTGCATTCTCTCCTGCACAGCCACTGGTGTGTGTGCCCATTGGCTCTCCCCCATCCTGCAGGCACCTGCCCCATGGCTCACATTCCCCTCCACCAGCCTGTCCCACCCGCCCGCTCCAGTAGGGAGCTTTATTGCATGAGCTCGCAGGTGTCTGCAGACCTGACATTGGCAGTGACTGAGTGGACCTTTTGGTGGTACTTCCATAAAACCCCATAAATTGCCTCTGCACAGCGCCATGTGCACACTTTTATTTTCCTCAATAAATACACAAATTCTTATTTCCTAACAGCTCCAGCCTTGGCTGAGTGCCTGGCCAAAGGGTCCACTTCCTGTACACTTGGCCGGGATGCATCGTGGACAGGAATGGGGGGACCACTCTGTTGGTTGTTGGAGGCCCTGGACATCCTCGGGGACCTGGGGTAACAGAGGGCTGATTTGAATGGGACATTTCGGGTCATCTCGTCCGCTGCAAATTCTACCCCTCCCCTTGCAGGCCATTCCTCTTTGCATTTGTTCATTACTCCATCTAGACTCTTTAACTCTTTGAGGTTTTAGGTGAGGGCTGCTATTAAGCCTGTTTTTTCACACTTGGAAGCTGAGGCTCAGAGAAATTAATGGTCAATGCCAGGGCCTGGAATCTGCATTTAAACAACATTCTAGCTCATTCTGATTTAGGTGTTTTGGGTCACACGTTGAGAATGAAAGCCTTTTTGTGAATGACTGGGGTCTCAGGGTATAAACCATATTCCCCCTGTTCTTAAAATGAAAACACTTTGGAAATAACCTTGAAGAGGGAAGGAGCAATTCCAAGGACAAAAATTTTTCCTCAGAGGGTTGGTGGAACTTAAAGCTGTAAGAACTTTGGGGTTGACCCTCTGGAGAGGCCAGCTGAGGCTGGCTGTCTGCCCCTTGCCTTGGCCAGGGCGGCCCATCACCTCTCCTGGCTCTGCTCCCCCTCCCCCCTTAAAAAATAATTTCACTACTTCTACAAATTGACAAATGTTTACCCCTGATGAAGGTCTTTGAGGGGCTGTTCTCATCTTCATTTTACAGACTGGGAAGCAGGGATGTCCTGGGAAAGTCTCACCGCCAGTAAGTGGCAGGCCCTGGATTATGAGTCCAGTTTTCTGATCTGTAGTAGAGCTTGTTTTCCACTCACCATGTTGCCTGAGCACTAACTGCCTCCCACTTGATGTCAGGGGCTGAGAGGGTGGTGAGCTTCCGGGGGGCCAGTGCGATGTGTGTTCAGAGTCCCAAGACTGCAGTATCTGTGGCTTTTGAGGAGATTTCAGGGACTGGAGAAAAGGCAAGAAAAAGGGAGGGGAAGGCTGGGGGCAGTAATGGGAGGGAGAAAGTGGAGGGTCTCGCACTCAGTGCCACCCTATTTTTTGCTATCAAGTCATACTCATTAGGTACCATGTCAGAAGCAGAGGGGTGAAATTTAAGCAGAGGAGAGGGCTTTTTTCTGAGGCTTTTAAAGTTAAAAGCTTCACTAAGGTAGGAGGGAGGGGGGGTGTAGAGTTTGCATCTTCACTTTGATTTGGTCCATTGGGAGGTCCATTATGGAGGAGCCATCAGTAGTCCACGAGGCCACAGAGCACAGAACGGCATGGGCCCCTGGAGAGTTCATCAGCTCGGATGCATTCACTTCTTTCTGTGGGTCCCCCAAATCACACTGCCAGGAAGTGGGACGGGACAAGTTCTCGCCTCTGGGGAATGCCCACTGAGTCGGGTGTCTGAGCAGATGCATGTAGCCAATCACTAACCAGTTCTGTGCCCTTCCGAGATACTTCCAGAATACACTGTGGGAAAGAGGTTAATGTTATCCTGACTCTTCCGACCCACCCAGTGCCCAGTTATTGGCTCTGGGGACTCCAGCCTGTTCTCTAAAGTCCTGGGTCTCCCTGATTTCTAGTAGCCCTGTTCCCTACTTCCTGCCTTGCTCTTCCCACTTAGCACAAAGAGATGTGACCCAGGAGCCTTTTGGAGACTCCTCCATTAACCGAGGCCTGTATCTCATCCACCAGATGGCCACGGTGGCAGCGACGGACGTTTCACATGGGCTCAGCAACAGGGCCTCTCATTCACCAAGGCTAATCTGGCTCAAGTGACCGCTCAGTGCTCTACCTGCCACTAGGAGCAACTACTCTGAGCCCCTGATATGGCACTGTTCCCCGAGGGGACCAGCCTGGTTACAGAGTCAGTGCACTGAATTGTTTCCATCATAGAAGGCGTAGTGCTTTGTTCTCATCGGAATAGAGATATGGATATCATTGGAACTCTGGATATGGATTTGCTTTCCCTGCCTGCAATCCTTTTGCCAAAACTGCCATGGATTCACAGAAGGCCTTCCTCACCATGACAGTAGTCCCCCACAGCACCACCTCTTACCCAGAAACTCATTGGACAACAAATGAAGATCAGTGATGGGCTGTCCACTACATTCACTGGCCTTGCAAGGTTCCCCATCACTCTCAAGCAGTCAGTTTCATAGAATTCTGGAATAAGCTGTCTGAAGACTTTTCATGGCACCAACTGGACGGCAGCAATTTGTGGGGCTAGAATAGTGTCCTCCATGATGCAGAGACTCCACTAAACCAGTGACCAGTATATGGTGGGGTTTTCTCGATAGCCAGGGTTCACAGGTTGGGGAATAAGCTCCTCTTACCATTACCCCAGAGATCCAATAGCAAAAGTTTTGCATCCTGCTCCTGTGATTTAAGCTTTCATGGTCTAGAAGATTTAGAGCCCAAGGGAGAAGTGCTTCCAGCAGAGGGCACAGCGATGGGTCCATTAGATTAGAATTTTTGACTGCCTCCTGGCCTCTTTGGACTTCTCATGCTGGGAAACCAACGAAGAAGGAATTACTGTGCTGGCAGGGTGATTGGTCCTGAATACGAAAGAGAAATTGGATTGTTAACCAACAGTGGGGAGAAGTGGGGTATGTCTGTGTTTAGTCCGTTTGGGCTGCTATAAAAAAACAGCATAGACTCAATGGCTTATAAACCACAGACATTTATTCCCCCACAGTTCTGGAGACTGGGAAGTGTCTGGCGAGGACCTGTCTCCTGGCTCGTAGATGGAGGTCTTCTCACATGGCAGGAGGGATGAGGGAGCCCTCTGGGGTCTCTTTCATAAGAAGGGTAATAATCCCATTCACCTAATCACCTCTCAGAGACCTCACTTTTTTTTAAGATTTTATTTATTTATTTTAGTGAGAGAGAGAGAATAGTGTCCTCCAGGATGTAGAGACTCCACTGCAGAGACTCACTGTCTGAGTGCGAGAGCAGAGAGAGAGAGAGAGAGAGAGAGAGAGAGAGAGAGAATATGGGGCTCGATCCCAGGACCCTGAGATCATGACCTGAGCTGAAACTAGGAGTCGGACGCTTAACTGACTGAGCCACCCAGGCGCCCCAGCCTCACTTTTTTTGATGATTTAAATTCCATTAGCCAACATATAGTCCATCATTAGTTTCAGATGTAGTGTTCAATACTTTAGCAGTTTCGTATGACACCCAGAGCTCATCACATCATGGGCCCTCCTTAAAGTCGAAGGCCTCACTTTTGAATGCCACTGGGGATTAGGTGTCAACATAGGAATTTTGGGGGAAACACATATTCAGTCTGTAGCTCTCCACTCCTGGCCCTCCAAAAGTCATGTTCTCACATGCAAAATACATCTCAACAACCCCCAAAGTCTTATTTCATTCCAGCATCAACTCTAAAGTCTAAAAATCCAAAGCCTCATCTAAATCTCATCTAAAGTAGAGATAAGGGACACTCCAGGTACAATTCATCCCGAGGCCAATTGCTCTCTAGCTGTGAACGTGTGAAACTGGACAAGTTCTGTGCTTCCAAAATACAAGAGTGCCACAGACATGGACTAGGTATTCCCATTCCCAAAGGGAGAAATAGGGGAGAAGAAAGGGTTCACGGGCCCCATGTCAGTGCAAAACCTAATGGGACAAACAACATGGAAGCTTGAGGCTTGAGAATAATCTTCTTTGGCTTGATGCTCTGCCCTTAGACCCAATGGCGTCCTTCCACCATAGCGGTCTTGGGTTGGAGTTGCCACCCTATGTATGATGGACATAAAGGAAGGTAATTAATGTGACTAAAATGATGGAAAGACAATTCACATTACCATGCAGTAAAATGGTGTGTTTTTCTATCGTGTATTTTCTTTCCTGTTTGGTGGAAAATGTTATAGTTCGTTAATTTATCCTTCACATTTATTGATAGGTTATTACCGGATGTTTTATGCTTTAAGATAGATAAAGGAGATCTATATTTTTACAGTTGTAGAACTGATAGATTTCTATTCCATTTTCTAATATGTTATTATTGCAATATTGAAAAATGTAATATGAAGCCCCTTTAAATTAAAATAATTTTTCAGTTTTTAAATTAATATGTTTTTAGTTGATTATCTTTGGGTTTGAGGTAGGTAATCATATCATGAGCAGATATTCATAATTTTGTTTTCTCTTTTTAAATAGTTACATGTCAATATTTTTTTTCTTTCCTTATTCCCCTGACTAGAATTTCCAGAGTGATTATTAGTGATGATACTTTAGGGAATATTCTTGTCTTCCTCTTATTTTTTTTTTCTTCCTCTTATTTTTAATAGCAATGCTGCTTATCTATTGCCATTAACTATAAAATTGAGATAGATATTTCCATCATGTTATATTAGACTTGGCTATTCCTATTCATTGTATTCTATATATTTTTTAAAGGAATGGGCATTAAATTTACCAATTACTTCTTCATATTTATCGAGATGATTGCATTTAATTGACCTGATACATATATTTGTAACATATTTCCTAGCATTAAATAATCTCTTGATCCCTGGTTGTAAGTGACTCTGCTTTTTATATTCTAACTCATTAGCCTTGCTGGTGAGCTTTGAGAGTTTTTGCAACAATCTTTAAAAGCAAGATTTGTTTATAATTCTGATGTTAATATAGTAAATGCAAACTGAAATAAAAGAAGTGGAAACAAAATAAATCAAACTGTCAGCAGTGATCTCCTGTCTTTTAGATGGCAGAATAAGGGTCTGTTTTGTTATTCTTCTCTTAAAATGTAATACATATTTTAAAATGATAAAATTGAATATTGTACCAATTACATATTGCTGTGTAACAAACCATCTTGAAACTTAGTGGCTAAAATAACAAATAGTGTATTTGCTCACAATTCCAAAGGTCAATAGTTTGGGCCGGGCTCAGATGGGCGTGTCTTCTGCTCATCTTGCCCAGGGCCAGACATTCTGCTGTCATCAGCTGGTGGGTCTGCTGGGGGCTGGTTGATTTAGAGGGCCTGGGATGGCACAGCCTATCTCTATTCCTTGTCATATCCTTCTTTTTGATGGAAGAAGCCGCAAAGTCACATTGAAAAGTGGGGTGCATGCAGAGATGGGAGGAATTGCTGTAGACAACTTTGCAAACAATCTTTGCAAACAACTTTGCAAACTATAAACACTTTATAGTTAAAAATAAAAAAACACTTTATAGTTAAAAATAAAAAAACACAGATTGTAAAAAGAAAAAAGTGTAATACCTATGTCAATAAGGATATGGCAAGATAGACTTTCTTACACATTGCTGATGGGCCTATTGAAAGTGTAATAAAAAAAGATTTGACAATGTATTTCATGAATGGTAAAATATTTTTAGATTATTATTTACTTAAATTTACCAGTTTATTAAAGGATATAATAAAGGATATGAATCAACAGCCAGATGAATAAATACATAGGGTGAAGTCGGGGGGAAAAGTGTGGAGCTTCCATGCCCTCCCCAGGCAAGCTATGAGTGGTAAAATGTTAATAGAATTTGACCTAGTTTTCCTATACCTTGGAATTTATCCTAAGGAAAAAAATCAGAATTCCACCTACACAAAAAATTATGTGCAGAGATTTTTATGTATAGCGTTATTTGTGAGTGAAAATCTAGATCTAATATGGGCTCCTGGGTGGCTCAGTTGGTTAAGCGACTGCCTTCGGCTCAGGTCATGATCCTGGAGTCCCGGGATCGAGTCCCACATCGGGCTCCCTGCTCAGCGAGGAGCCTGCTTCTCCCTCTGACCCTCCCCCCTCTCATGTACTCTCTCTCTCTCTCTCTCATTCTCGCTCTCTCAAATAAATAAATCTTAAAAAAAAAATCTAGATCTAATCTAAAGGTCAACTATGAAAGGAATTGATGACATCATCTCTATATGATGGAACACTGTGTAATGATTAAAGGCATGTTTGAGGATATGAGAAGTTCAAAAAGTAGGATTTCTATGTGTTCATTATAATTCTAATTTTGAAAGTTGATTGCATTCATTTACATATGTATGTATTCCCATATATATATACATATTGTATTGCATTGTATGACATATATTGTATCATACCTATATTTGAATACAGTCAACTTTCTATATACGTGTATATACATAAAATACTATACATGAGCATAGTAATGGCGATTATTTCTTGACGGTTATTGTGTTTCTGGTGTTCTTTATATTATAATGATTACTGGAGCCACAGGTACCAGATGGGGTCACCTTGCCGTTTTGCACTAGAGAGAATTAACTGTAACTGTCTCATGTCCTGTGGAAAGTCTGTGTCTTCCCCATTAGTTCTGGGACTTCTTGAGGGTTTTCATTCTCATTAGAACCTCTGCTAGTGACCTCCTATCTTTGGAATTCTGTTGTTCTATCCTGTCTTTTGTGATTCTTCTTATATCTCTGCCCTGGCATCTTGACTGATACCTGGACCATCCTCCCTTCTCCTTTATTTCGACTTCCAATCCTCTCCTAAACATTCTGGGATATGAATTTGCTGCATGTACCAGACTTTTACTAAAGATCCCTGTTCCCTGTCATCTCATGGAGATGGGCTATCCTGTACAATACAAAAGTCAAGTGAGTCCCATATTAAATTGGAGGTACTTAAAGATTTTTTGTTTGTTTCATAGACCTACGGGCAGTCTCATGAGAACTTTGGACCTCTTCCAAGTATATTGTTTTGAGATGTATATAATAAAGTAGAGAGGATTACAAAGGAAATGAATGATATTGAAATAGACTTGTCACGTATTTAAGCAAAAACGAATTTGTGATGTGGTGATGCATGTGCTTCTTTATTAGTAATGCATTAAATAATATGCAAGAAGTTCTAGTTAGCCAAAAATTGAGTGTAATGTAAAAATAGCAATAAGTGTAAATGATATTTTGAGATATGTACAACAACTATAGTATGAAGATATCTGTGATTTCTATTGATTACAAAAGCTATAAAAACTGCTAATACAGTGGTGATGGGTTGTTTCCATCCATAATTTTAAAAAATGCTAATTTCCAGTTAGAGATCAGTAAAAATCAAGATGTAACTCTTGCTTCATCTCAGTTCAAGGATCCCCTGAATTCTGTCTGTGGACCATTTGGGACCGAGGAGCCCTGGGTAAAGAACGCTGATTTCCGGCATTCCTGTTCTGCCACATCATGGCGTGTTAGGTCCCATTCTCTTAACTATGTTACTTTATTCTTTCTCCCTTTCTCTCCTTCCAGTTTTTTTTTTTTCTGGAAACTTGGAATTCTTCTCACTCTATGAATTTGAGTGATTCTTCAATCTCTGGTTCCTAATTTTGAAGTTAGCTCTTGCCTTATTTTGACTGTCCGCAACCCATCAGTGTGTCTTCAGCCAAAAGAACTGGTCATCTACTCTCATCATAGTCAACATTCGTGGAGTATTGTCCTCAAGTCAGGCATTGATTTCAAGAGGGCATGATTTCTTTTTATTTGCACACATGGGAAGCTTGCTTAAAGCCATGCAGTTATCAGGCTTGTACTTGCTGGATGATCTGCTTTCCCTTTAGTGGCACCCAGAAGAAAATGAAATTCAGCTACTCAGATCCCTCTTTTCAAAGAATCAGCCATCTTTACAAAACAATTGTGATTTTATTTTATTTTTTAAAGATTTTATTTATTTGACAGAGAGAACACAAGCAGAGGGAGAGAGAGAGGGAGAAGTAGGCTCCCTGCTGAGCAAGGAGCCTGATGTGGGACTCGATCCCAGGACCCTGGGATCATGACCCGGGCCAAAGGCAGCCACTTAACCGACTGAGCCACCCAAGTGTCCCGAGGCAATTGTGATTTTAGAATATTATTTTGTTTCCCCTTGTACATTTCTAAATCTCCCACAATGGTCATTGATTTTCAATGTTCTGTCTGCCCAGGCTCCCGATCCTCTGGGAACCGCTAGGAGAGAGTGAATGTATAGGATGGACAGATATTGGAGCAAGGACTCTGAGAGAAGCAGAGAGGGGACGTGCCAGGGACTTCCTGGTTCCAGCTTGTTCTGAGGCTTGGCTGGACTTGCCTGTACTTCGGGTTCTGTATGACCCCATATGGCTTTCTATCCCAGGCCCCGTTAGGCTTAAGCTGGCTTCCCTTGGTTTCTGCTACTTGTCACCAAAAGTGTTTAATACATAAATAATAGACATGATTTATTTTTAAAATCAGAAAGAGAAAATATGTTACTAGCAAAGCATTACTAGTTGCGGGAAAGGTTTTGTCCTCCTTCCTGGCTCTTGCCCCAGAGGCTGCCCCATTCTGGTGATAGTAGAAATGATGTCCGTAATGGTGGAATGTCACCTCCTCTGTGTCTCCGATCACCCAAGGAGAACACACATCCTTCTTTGTGTTTCTGCTATAGTCAGACTCACGCATACCTCCTATCTTAGTCATTCTTTTCAGGAAAAATAACCTATTGCTTGCAAATGTGTATTTGTTGAATTTGTCTTTCTGTATGTCCACTCTGTTGGAGTATATACTTCTGCAGAGCAGCGGCCTCTTTTGTATCTCCTGGAACCAAAAGCCCAAGGAAAGGACCACATGCTTGATGGCCACCATGATGCTTTTGATACTTGGTGGATCACGGTGTTGGTGAGGGTGGTGCCTCCCATCTTGATTTGTATTTGTCTGACTTTTAAGTCAGGCTCCTATCTCTACCACCAAAAATGTTGGCCCATAAATGCAACTCACTGCACTCTTCCTAGCGTTAGAAGCAATTGTCTCAGATTGCCCTTGTTGCAAGCTCCGTCTTATCCTAATTCTTCTAGACTTGAAGCTTGTGTTTCTTTTCCTTGGTATGAAGTGCCTGCTTTTCCTTATGGAGTCTGGCTTCATCTTATCCCACCATCTTTGGGCTAACTTGAATAAGAGACGATATTCAACCCTTAGAATTTCAACCCCAGGCTCTGGCTTAGCAGCCCAAACTCCTATACGGGACCCCAACCTTAAGTGTATTTGGGGTGGGGATGAATAATATAGACTAGATGACAGGATGGTTGGTTTGGTCAGAATTCTTTCATTTTCCAGTGAAAGAAACCCCATTCTAACCTGTTTAAGCAAAACAGACATTTTTTTTTAAATTTTTTTATTCTTATGTTAATCCCATACATTACATCATTAGTTTTAGAGGTAGTGTTCCATGATTCATTGTTTGTGCATAACACCCAGTGCTCCATGCAGAACGTGCCCTCTTTAATACCCATCACCAGGCTAACCCATCCTCCCACCCCCTCCCCTCTAGAACCCTCAGTTTGTTTTTCAGAGTCCATCGTCTCTCATGGTTCGTCTACCCCTCCGATTTCCCCCCCTTCATTCTTCCCCTCCTGCTATCTTCTTTTTTTTTTTCTTAACATATATTGCATTATTTGTTTCAGAGGTACAGATCTGAGATTCAACAGTCTTGCACAATTCACAGCGCTTACCAGAGCACATACCCTCCCCAGTGTCTATCACCCAGTCACCCCATCCCTCCCACCCCATCCCCCACTCCAGCAACCCTCAGTTTGTTTCCTGTGATTAAGAATTCCTCATATCAGTGAGGTCATATGATACATGTCTTTCTCTAAAACAGACAACATTTTGACATAAGTAATCGAAAATATAGGCATGGCTAGGTCTAAGGGGTCTAATTCCATCAGGGCCCCTCTTTCCTTCCTTCTTATCTGCCGCCTCCAGAGCGCATTTCACTTTAAGTAAGCTCTCTTTACCCCATGGCGGTCAATGGTCTCTAGCAGTTTTAGGCTTTACCCAGTCCATCTTCGTGATCCCACTGACAGAATAAAAAACAAATATGCTTGAGTCTTGGGCCCCAGTTTGGACCAATGACACACCCACATGGATGGGAGAGGGAGAGGAAAGAGGTGTAATGGGAAGCTCCAAACAGTGGATGGTCCACTGTAGTGGCGACCGCCGAAGGCCATCGATTGTGGGCCAGGTGGGCGGGGCAGTGCGGAGGAAGAGAGAAATGCTACGTGCCGTGCTTTTGGTCACCGCAGTGATGACACCGCTGCTGGTGTTGGTGAGGAGTTGGTGGGCATGACAGTGAAGCAGAACAGATATTCCTTCTTACTCTGGGTCCTGCTGATTCCAAGACCACAGTCCAGCAGGATGGTGCCTCCAGCCCCATCCGTGGAGACACATGATTTCCTGTGGTTCTTGCCTTGCAGGGCAGAGCAGGCTGCACATTTGTCCTAGAACTAATTCAATGTCTCCTGAGTCAGCAAGCTCCCCAGGCTGTGGAAGCAGATCACATGGTATCTCAGAAACATACCTATGCCTATGAGCAAAAAAACAGAGCAAAACAAGCTTCCACCACCAGGATGGCAGGAAATGTGGTCAGCTTTCTTTGAGCACCAAGGGAGGTGAAGCCAAGATGAAAGGTCATTGGCTTTTCCTAATGAAGAGGCATAGAAACTGCTGATTTAATGGATAATAATAAAAAAGCACCCTGGGGGACATTTTATTGCACTTAGAAATGTTCAATTTCATCCTTCATATGAAAAAATGAAAAAAGAAACAGTTTGATTTTCATAGAAGCCAATAGATTAATATAAAAGGAAAAAAAGTTCCCAGCCAAGAATGAAGGCTGAGTTGTGTTCATGTGTATATGCTTGAGCTGACTCCTCGGGCCTCATGTGAGTGTCTGCATTTGGCACACAGATCCCTTGTTCTGTAAAAACTATTTCAGGAACACTTTGAAAAGGCTGCCCAGCGATGGTTGCCTCATTTGGGATTTATTATAATATCATTAGGAGGGGTTATATCACTTGGTATAATGTCAGACACATTGTAGCCTGTGGTTTTATGATGTGGACAAATATCACACTCAGGAATAAGATGGCTCTGAACAAATCAGTTCCATCTGGGTCCTACTGTAAATAGAGCTTTTCCCTTCTGCTGCGGGAAGATGGATTCTGATCTGCATCCGGCCCCCCAACCTTCTCTCCTGTGGGCTCTTTTACTTCTGGGTCTCCCTCTTCCTCAACCCTTGGGGCTTAGGAGAGAGAGAGAGAGACAGAGATGATTCTGGAGGACCCCAAAACCTACTAGAAGGGGGGGAAGGTGCAGGGAGAGGGGGAATTAGCTTTTATCCAGTGTGTGTCATGTGTCTGGACCTGCGCTGGATGGTTTCACCCCATCTCCTCACTTCATCCTCACAAAGAACCTACAGAGTAAGTAGATGTCTCATGGGTATTCTACAAAGAGATGTTGAGATGACGTAATTAAAAAGAGTGTCTTCCCACAAGGTCTGTAAACTACTAAGTGAGGGTGTAGAGTTTTGAGGTTCATCGGACTCCAAACCCTGTGACCCCTCTTGGTACCCTTTGGGGTCTGCACGCTCAAGAGCTAACTAGTCACAGGAGGGAAGGGACTGGGGACAGGCAGGGTGCCAGTTGTCTTTAGTTAAAAGCTTGGCCATTTTCAAAACCTATAGGAGCATGGTATAACTACTTCGGGAAACTATTTGGCAGTTCCTAATGAAGTTAAATATCTGCCTCCCCTATGACCCAGCAATGACATTCTCAAGAGCAACGAGTACCTATGTCCACAGACGGACTCATGTGAGAATGTTCACGGCAGCTGTTCCGTCATAGTCAGGAACTGGAAACCACCCAAATGCTCATCAGTAAGAAAATGGATAAAGACATTGTGGTGTGTTCATGTAATAGATGACTGCACCGCAATGCTAAATAACAAACCAACGGTAGATGCAATGACATGGAGGGATCTCCAACATGTCATACTGAGCTGAAGAAGACAGACACAAAAGAGAACATAAGGCATGATTCCAGTTAACATGAATTTCAAGAATGAGGAAAATGAAACAAAGCTGAGGGGAATCATAAGAGTGCTGGCCTCCGGGGTAAGAGATAGAGAGGGCCCGAGAAGGGCCAAAGAAAACTTGCTGAGGGGCCCCTGGCTGGCTCCATCAGTGGAGCCTGCAGCTCTTGATCTTGGGGTGGTGAGTTCAAGCCCCACGTTGGGGGTAGAGTTTACTTAAGAAGATAAATAAAGAAGACATTAAAAAGAAAAAAAAACTTGCTGAGAATTGCTATGGGAAATACTCTACCTGGGTGGTGTAACATGGGTTTATACATAAGTATAAATTAATTGAGTTGAGTATTTAAGATTTTACTGGTGGGGCGTCTGGATGACTCAGTCGGTTGGGTGCCAACTCTTGATCTCAGCTCAGGCCTTGATCTTGATCTCAGGGTCATGGGTTCAAAAGATTTTACTGGTTGTAGAATACACCTCAGTCAAAAAGGAGAAAATAATAAAGAGTTTAATAGAAAAATTAGGAGAAAGTAGTCAAATGTGTCATGTTTCAACTGTTTTTTTTTTTTTTTTAACTGGCTATTTGATTACTTTTGACTGTATTCATAAAAAAAGTAGTATGGAAATGGGAAAAGATACATGCTATGCGATAATACCGGGTGTTGGATGTTTAGACAGAATAAGTAAATGAATGATTGATTGATTTATTTCCAATACTTCATATAGAAAATCAAGTGTCATTTTCTTCCCTCGGTAAATGGTAACCTGCCTCTCCGACAGCTGCCTGCCCATTTTTCTTTTCCTTTCTTCCCCGTCCTATGATTGCTATCACAGAGTGCAACAGAACAAGAGATTTTAGGTGAAAAGAAAGAAGAGGAAAAAGAAAAGTGCACCACTTTCCTTTTGGTGTTAAAATATGATGACGTACTTTGCACAGTTTTGATTTTTTTCAGAAGAGATCTTGTAGGTCGACTCACAAATTGTCATAACAACCTGTTTATTTCTGCCAAAAGAGACAATCAAAATGAGATTGTTAATTTATTTGAACAGACGTGTGTCAAATACACTCTGAAGAACAATGACAGGATGTTATGCTGGTGCATACTATTGAGGATGGCAAACATGATTTTATTTCTGTCCTTTTAAGGAGAGCACTTATCCACTGGGATTTGGGTCTATATTTTTTTCCACCAACACTATTTATCTCCATGGTCTCAGTGAAGGCTAGGAGAGAACAATTCTCAAGTAAGTTGAGGCCATGTAGACAGAGACTCTGAGTAGTTTAGATAACCCTTCTACACCGTTTTGTGTCATGAGATAGTTGCTCAGCTCCTTGCTTCTCTTTATGGGGCCCCGGATTATTTGAGCCAGAGACCCTACTGCCCTGAATTCTCTTCCCTTGGGTTGCCTGAGCATGACTCTGGCCATCGCTGATTTTCAGAGGCTGCCTCTGGCCTCCCTAACCTTCTGGGTGGGTGGAGCGAATGACCCTGATAGCTGGCTAATGGCATCTTACTTTGCAGAGATGTTTGTTCTGAATACACAAGAGAGAATAGCCAAGGGGTCAGGGTGAGTGGTAAAGTAACTGTTTGACGGTAGACATGCAGGGAACTCTCGGATTCTCTCTTCCCACGAACCACGACATGTTCTCCACTTCTGTAGTTGGAGAAAAAGTGAGCGCACAGTTTGTATTATCGCTGGTGGGGAGTAAGTTGTCTGGGTTGGCAAAGAACAGAGGACAGAGGAGCCAAGTGCTGACCTCAGTGATGTATGCCTAATTTCTAGTGCGAGGCTGGACTTGGTAATGGGATCTTGGTCACAATTACTCATGGATGCTCATGGTTATCTGGACAGGACCCACACCCTCCCTGTTCATGGCAGGAAGTCATATGAGGCCGAGAGATGTGAAATTCATAAAGTCCTTCTACATACCTAAGTCTGTGAATACTATTAGTCTGTGAAACATGAGGATAACAGGACCAATTTTTTTTTTTTCCCTTAAGTTAAACCTTCAGACTTGAATTTCACTCTGTTCCTTATAAAATGAATGTTTTCTCAGCTACATTGGGACACTTAAGTTTTAGTCTGCTGAGTTTTAAACAACATCCAAATGCTTTAGTGTTTTCTTTTCCCTGTATTGTGGTTATTCTTTGTCTACCCAATCCATTCCGCAAATGTTTATTGAGTACCTGGTATAGGGCTAGGCAGAATTCTAGGCAATGGGAACAAAGAGGCAAAGGAAGTGGACGATGTCCCTATTGTTACAGGGCTTGTATTCTGGTGGGGAGATGAACAGTAAAGGAATAAACAAATACATACCAGCTGATGAGATACACTATTGATGAGAAACAAAATGGGGTTTGAAGGTGAAGACAGAGCAGGGGCTGTGCTTGTAGTTGGAGAGATGAGGAAAAGGGCTTGCTGATCAGGGGCCAATAACCCAGTCACCATCCCAGCATTTGTAAGGGTGGTAGACTTTAGGAAAGGTTGGCCGTAGGGGTATGGAGAGGAGCTCACATCAGAGCATCTCGAGCTGCTTTCGAGTGAACGTGAGATAATGTGCTTATTCAAAATAGCCTTGGGTCCCAGGAATTCTGGAGAAGCCTCGCCGGCCCATTCCCCAGCCAACACCACCTCAGCCTCCTGGAATCTTGATGGCTTTTTCATTCCTTCCCCTTCTCCATCGCTCCTGTTCATATCCTCTTTCATGGGTTGCTCTCGGAACCTCCAGGTTTCTCTGGTATTGTGCAAAAATGTTTGGCTCTCCCTGGCTCCAACTCTACTTTCGGTCAATATTTATATATCCAAACTTAACCGGCGTCCTCAGCAGGGCGAGGACCTTTTATTAAACATGACACATTTTCTTTAGAAGGCAGCCATGACTGGAAAGAGAAAAATGCCAAGCATGAAGCACTGTGTGTGTATAAATCTGGGACGGATGCTGGGGCGGTGTCTTCCGCTGTGTTTGTCTAGAGGGTGAGTCTAGGGTTGCATCCTCATGAAGGGAAAGAAATGAATGTATGGGTAAGAATCACCCAAAGAGGAGGCAGATCCTGAAAAAGGATCTGGGGATATGGAAGACAGACCTCCGACTAGAGAGTTTCTTCCCTCTTTAGGCTTTGCTCTCTTGGGCTCAAGTATTCAGGATGCATTCAAGGCTGCCGGGAATAGAGGTCAATGTTTCATCTGGGGTTGAGCTCTATGACTACATGAATTGGTAGCCTTCTACGAGAAGGGGCCACATACAGCCAAAGAAACACAGCTAGCAGCCAGCTTTCAGGGACACCATGTGATAATCCCCCTCACTGAGAGTGCTCAGGGAAGTCACAACCCCCGGGGAGGGCAGCGTATCCATCAGATTTCAGTAGGCACATTCTCTTTGACCACCCATTCTACTTCTAGAAATGTGACCTACAGCTACACTTTTATATGGCAGATGTGCAAGAATTATTTACTGAATCCGTGTTTGTGATAACGGATTGCTGGAAAGAACCTCAAGGTACATACCTGGGAGATTTTTACATTTAAGAAATGATACATTTTAAGATGCCGAGAATGGTAGTCATCAAACAGAAGGTAGACATTGTTCCTGGACTGAGATGGAAGGATATCTGAGATAGGTTGTCAGGTGGAAGAGCAATGGGATATAGATAGTGGGCTCCGTAGAGGCAGTCTGGCAAGAATATTTCCATGTAGAAAGCCTTTGTGGGAATCAGTGTTAGACTGAACTGTGTCTCATCTGGACATGGTCCCTCCTAACCCGGGTGTTCTGGTCCCCTGGGGGACAGCTGTCTGAGTACCTGGCATGATTTCTGGCACATAGTAGGTGTCCTTTTTTGCTGGAAACTCTCCAGGGACAGAGCTCACCATTGCACTTCTTCCACGCTGGACAATGCCAATTCTCAGGAGGAAACCTGATTTGAGCCCCTCTGCCTCTTTTAAACCCCTGGCAGGAGTCCTGGCTTGGCTCGCAGCGGGGATCACTCACACAGGAAGTGCGAGTACCTTGCACGGATGTGTAGATTCTCAACCCGATCTTCCTGCAGATTCTCAGCAGCTCCCCCTTTGACTCCAAAGCTGGGAAGAACCTTCCACCCGTCTGAGATAGTTTGCATGGAGCGCATGGCCCGCAGGGACTGCTGCTATTGCTTTCTGACGTCTCTGGACACTGAAGCCTCCATCCCCTGTCCTGTGAGTTCTTCAGAGCTGTGTTCTTGGCCCCCTCCTGCAGGGGGATAGAGCTTTCAAAAGGCTTATCTGGCTGCCTCCAAGTTCAAGGCTACTGGCCATCTCAGCTCTGTTTTATGTATTTTAATTAATTGTTACTCTCTTGTGCCTGTGCCCTGAGGTGATATATATATATTTTTTTAACCACAAAAAGCAAGCTTAAGAAAATCAAATAAATAAATACTAATGAACAGAGGAGCGAGGCCCGGGGAGGTTAATTGAGTTTCTGGGGCGGCAAGGCGGCCCGGGAGCTGTCGTCCGCTCTGAGAGGGGGGCTGGTCTGGCCATCTCCTCCGCGCTGGCCACTTTGCCATTTCACTGCCCGGACGAGGGCCTACTTAGTAGCAAAGATATAAATGGAAGTAACTTTTTCTTTTTAGCAACTTATTGGGTCTTTTTCCACTGAGGAGTATTGATTTTTCCCTTCGCTCAGCCAGGAATGGAGCTGAATAGATGAGTCTCTCCGGGTCTGAACACCAAGCCGGGTGGGTGTGGTGCCAGTTCGTGGGACCGCCACTGGATGTGGCTGTGTCTCTGGGACCCAAGGGCCTCGCAGGGACGGCCTGCTTCTGTGAAAGCTCTGAGACACCATAAAAACCTGGCCCTGTTTATACATGGGAGGAGGAGAAGTTGTCCCCTAAACATTATACTGTTCTAATCACACCATTTACTTTAATGAGATACAAAATTGTGCCAGTTTCACAATTATGATATATATCAGGGCTTAATTACATGTACAGGATGGCGTGTTTGATTGAGTACATGGAAATGGGGCAGAGATGCTCATTCTACACGTTTCCCCCACTTTCCCCAACAAAGAAGCATCCAGACCTTATAGGAGGAGGGGCCTGGTGGGGAATCGACTCACACCACACGCTAGAGTCTCCCGGCTTTCAAAATAACGAGGAAACACTGGAGCCCCATGACTAGGGAGTTAAGGAGACTGAATAAATAAAAAGGAACATGATAAAAATATCGTGGCTTTTGATAGCCAGGCTAGCGCATCTGGCTTTAATTTGCGGGGATTTTCTCATTTGTTAAATGACAAAAAAAAAAAAAAAAAAAAAAGAGCTAATAAAAATTCTGTGGTTAAAGGTCTTTTAAGAAGTACTAGAAAAGCAAGTTCAGAGTTGTTGCTGCATTTGTTCCTGATTATGGGCACAGATGGGGACAAACGTTGACCCTTGTGACTTGGATCCGGATGTGCCGATGGAACTCTGGGGACCTGGGTGTGTAGGACCGTCTTATGCCTCTGGAACTTGAGCGGGGAGGCAGGAGAGAGAGGTCCAGGCCAGGCCCCTGTTTTGTTGCATGAGTGGCTTTGTGAGGGTCATTCTTGCCTTCTGGATTTGCTTCAGGACACGCATCCAGTAGTTAAGAACATGCCCCCTAAGAGGTCCTTGTATGGGGGAGGAGGTGGAGTGAGAAGGGAAACAGAAGGGAAGAAGGAAGGATGGATGACTGTCTACTGTGTGCCTGGTTTTGGACCAGGTGTTGGGCAGCAAGGCCAAGGGTGACTCCATCCAGGAGGCCGTGAGGCAGGCAGCTGGGCTTAGGGACCCTGTTCCCACCCAGAACTCCCAAATGACTCCCAGGACAGTCTGTGCAGCCTGGGTCTGGGGAGTGGGCGGCCGCTCTTTGTTCCTGCTCTGACTCCAGGGAGAAGGATCACCTGTCTGATGAGCAAGCGGTGTTTCTCAGACCTGGTACCAAGTTAGTGTCTCGTCCGTTCATCAGCTCACTTCATTCATTCAATCTTCACAGGAGCCTCTAATAGGTGTCTGTTCAAATGCTAAGACCTACATTTCTACAAAATGAAGAAAACCTGATCCTGCTCTCGGGAGCTGTGTAGCCCAGCGGCTACGAGAAAATATACAATACTTGTGGTACGTCCTATCCCAGCGGAGTTTCACAGGGGCAGGTGTGGGCACCTGCGTTGCGTTGGGTGGGCATGATTTTGCAAAAGAGACGAGGGTTGAAGTAGCCAGAGAAATTCAACAGGTTGGAGAGAATTTCTGGTCAAGGGATATGGGACATAAAAGGCAAAAGAGCTCCAGACAGTCAAGGGTTTTGGGAGGTCTGCAGTCTGGCCACATATAAACTGGTTTTTAATGAAGTGTCTTGGTCACTGGATCCAACCCAACTAAATTCAGTAAAAGCTGTCTGATTCACATCTAGGGCTCTGTCCAGGGGGCTGGTGTCTCTCGTGGGGACAGGGGTGAATGGAGACCAGTATGCAAGACTCAAGATTTGTCCAGGATGCATTTCAGATCTATGAGGCGGAAGCATGCAGATCTCCTGCACAGGGGGTGCTGGGGAATAGGGCACTAGGGAGGCACAAGGAGATGATTGCAGGAAACAGAGGAGAGACCACACGCTGGATGAGCAGTCCAGGAAGGCCTTCTTGGAGAAGGATGGATGAGGATTGGGCCTTTGAGGATGGAAGACAGAAGACATCCTCTTAGACAGAGGAGAATGTGTAAACAAAGGTGTGGAAGGCCGGCTATGTATGTGAGATCATTTCTACTACCAAAGACTCTGAAACAGTCTCCAAACCAGGCTATCCATCAGCGTCCTCTGGGGGATTAAATGGAAATGACTGGGGGATTCCCCTCCAGAAATTCAGATTTTGAGTTGAACACACATTTCAACACACCCTCCAGGGGATTCTGATGCCTAGCACACAGGTGAGGTTCCATGCGATGGGGAATAAAGACAGGCTTTGGGCTTATACAGACATGGGACTGAATCATGGGTTTGCTTCCTAATCATTTTGTGATTTGGAGCAATATACTTGATTGCTCTTAGCCTCACATTCCTTGCTCTTAAAAAGTAAGAATAAAAAACTAGAGGAGTAGTAGGGAAAATAAATGAGATGATATGGGTCAAACTGCTAACCCAATTTCGGGCTAAAAGTAGGTAGTGGATAAATCTGTTTCTTCCTCTCCTTGGTTTAGTAAAAATGACATTGTCTTCTGGGGAAGTAAAAATGCCCCAAAGGCATAATTCTTGGCCCTAAGAAAGTCACAGTCGTAGATAAGGCAAGACATTTGTGTTCTGAAATAAATTGCCAGGTACAAAGAAGACTCCTGGACCTTCAGCATCATTTTCCTGCCTTAGACAATTCCCAGAATTCTCCAACAATGCCCTTTAAATGTAGGTATTAAAAAGGTTTTGTGTTCAGTAAACATACAGTGGATAAAGCCCTTGAGAACTTATACCTTAGAAAGAATTAGTGAAGGGGTAGCTTATGCTAACATGATAGAGGAGGGTCAGCTTTCCAAGCTTCCAAGCTTGCAAGGTGATGGTCTTAGTCCAGTGGTTTTAAAATTCTGCATTGTGATGCCCTACAGATGGGGCCACCATGTTTGGTTATGCCCTGAACACTTCTAGGAGGAGGAGCCATCCCTATGGACTACAATGTGAATGGCATCTCCTAAAGTTATGCAGTGTGTAACCTGCACAACTGTCTATGGAGGGTCTATGTCAGGGATTCCCGAAAGTTGATTTTGTTCGGAGAGTAGGGATACAGGCAAGGAGATGTAGCTACAGGCTCTAATTTGCCTTCAGATAAGCCCTGTGGTACAAAGTGAGGTTCTGTGGAAGGTTTTCTTTAAGGATAAAGAGAGGTATAAGCTGGTACCCTATTCAACCTCCCCATTGTACAACCAGGGAGCTAATGCTACATTGTGAGAATGGAGCAGAGCTGGCGCCAGAACCCAAGATTCTTTGGCCTGCAGGGTGGGGGGTAGGACAGGCACGTACGTCTCCATCCCCACCTGTCAGTGCCAGGGCAGAAAGGGAAGGCTCTGGCCAGGGCAGCCTCCCAGGAAGGACCACCCTGCTGCAGGCAGAGCCTTTGACTCCCCTCTGGGGAAGCTCTGTGGTCCCTGCCAACCAACAGTCTCCGGAATCAAGTCTGTCCTTCAGCGCTGGGAGCAGCTCCTCGAGTCCTGCCTAGGCTCGAGCCCGCATCTCAGACAGTGGATTTGCCCATCAAGGCCCAGGGGAGGCTTTCAAGAATCCACTTTCCCTTTTCCTGCTGAGTTATAAGAAATGGAGAAGAGTCCTAAGAGCCAGGAAGGCAGGCTGAGGCAGCCCTGGGAGGAAAAGGAAAGTGAGACTCAGGGCAGGAGTGGGTGGGATGGGGCGGCTACCTCCCACCACCTCTTCCTCTGACCTTCGTGCTGCGAGCACCTCTGGAAGCAGGGGCCTGAGCCGGGCCTGTGGTCGGCCTGCCAGCCATGGGGCACCTCCCAGCCTGCCTGTGGGTCTGGTTCCCTCGCCCCAGGGTCTCCTGGGAAAGCGGAGATGAGGCGGGCCTGCCTGAAGCACTTTCGGGCAGCAGTGACTTCAGGGCTCGTCCCCAAAATAAATGCACCACAGACAAGACAATGTGGTCAGAGGCTGAGGACTTACTGTAAACACCAGCCTGGGGCTTCCTATTTCTGTTCCCATGACTCCCTGGGGGGCAGGTGTTGCCAATCCCTTCCCAGTGCTTTCTCTTCTCACTGCCGTGCAAGCAAAAAATCTTGGCCCCAGCATCCCTCAGCATGCTTCCCCAGGGACCCCTTTGGGGATTTGGGCAGGGACCCTACCTCCCAAGCTGCACTTAGACTCAGGGTCTGACTTTCTCTGAGAGAGGGGTGTTAGGTACTGTGGTGTGTATTCACACATTCTTCTATGCAAGCCTCACGATGAGTCCAAAGCATGAGTCCAAAAAGAGTAACATCTATTATGCGTTTCATGTATACCGGGCACTGTCTTAATGGCTCTCCATGTTTTATTGCACATAGTCCATCTATAGACTATAGAGGTAGATCTTATTCCTATACCCATTTTATAGATGAGAAAATCAAGACAAAAGCATAAAGGAACTTGCCCAAGGGCATCCCATCAGTAAGCCCAAAGTTCAACCCAGGCAGCCTGGCCCCAGACCCACATTCTTTTTTTTTTTTTTTTATGTTATGTTAATCATCATACATTACATCATTAGTTTTTGATGTAGTGTTCCATGATTCATTGTGTGCCTATAACACCCAGTGCTCCATGCAGAATGTGCCCTCTTTAATACCCATCACCAGACTAACCCATCCCTCCCAAACCCTCCCATCTAGAACCCTCAGTTTTTTTTCAGAGTCCATAGTCTCTCATGGTTCATCTCCCCCTCCGATTTCCCCGCCTTCGTTCTTCCCCTCCTGCTATCTTCTTCTTCTTCTTCTTCTTCTTCTTCTTCTTCTTCTTTTTTAAACATATAATGTATTATTTGTTTCAGAGGTACAAGTTTGTGATTCAACAGTCTTGCCCACTTCACAGTGCTCACCATAGCACATACCCTCCCCAATGTCTATCACCCAGCCACCCCATCCCTCCCACCCCCCACCACTCCAGTAACCCTTTGTTTGTTTCCTGAGATTAAGAATTCCTCATATCAGTGAGGTCATATGATACATGTCTTTCTCTGATTGACTTATTTCGCTCAGCAGAACACCCTCCAGTTCCATTCATGTTGTTGCAAATGGCAAGATTTCATTCCTTTTGATGGCTGCATAATATTCCATTGTATATATATATACCACATCTTCTTTATGCATTCATCTATCGATGGACATCTTGGCTCTTTCCACAGTTTGGCTATTGTGGATATTGCTGCTATAAACATTGGGGTACACGTACCCCTTCGGATCCCTACATTTGTATCTTCGGGGTGAATACCCAGTAGTGCAATTGCTGGATCGTATGGTAGCTCTATTTTCAACTTTTTGAAGAACCTCCATACTGTTTTCCAGAGTGGCTGCACCAGCTTGCATTCCCACCAACAGTGCAGGAGGGTTCCCCTTTCTCCGCATCCCGGCCAACATCTGTTGTTTCCTGACTTGGTAATTTTCGCCATTCTGACTGGTGTGAGGTGGTACCTCATTGAGGTTTTGATTTGGATTTCCCCGATGCCGGTGATGTTGAGCACTTTTTCATGTGTCTGTTGGCCATATGGATGTCTTCTTTGGAAAAATCAGACCCACATTCTTAACTCCTACACTGTACAGGGAGGATGGTAACACACTCGTTCTGCAGATGGAGGAAAAATTGTGTGGAGAGAAGTAAAATCATTTGTTGAAGGGCATGCCGTACACGGGAATGGGTAGGAAGGGTGGATTTGAATCCAAGTTCAGTGGAGTCCAAGGGTCCTCTCACTGCACTGGGGCACCTCCTAGAGGCAGTTTGACAGCAAGTCAGTGAAGCTTCTCTTTTGAGCCCTCCCCAGCTTCTGGGCAGCCCCTGCCTCCTATTGTCTATACTTAGCAGCCAGTCTGTCGACATTCGTGCACACCCTCACGGAGCTTTCTAGTTTGAGTAAGTTTGCTGTTTCTGAAGGGACATGGCCCCTGCCTCTGGGAGGTTGTCCTGGTTGTGGTCTTTCCTGTCTCTACATTCTCTGGTGCTCCCAACGCATATTTTCCTCAGAGTTCTTGCAGTCTGGAGTGGGCATGTTGCATTAGTAAACTGACTTCTGCCAGGAAATCTCATTGGGAGCTCAGAGGGTGTCCGGCCCACTCCGGAAATGCACATTTATCCCATCCCATTCAGCGCGGCTGCTATGGAATCGAAAACCGTGAAGCCAGGCATGTTCCTCCTTCTAAGGAGTGCTTGATGGGTTGCAGAGAGGGAAAGAAGAGACGGTGGTCTGAGTGGCCACCCAGAGCAGAAGTGAAATGCTGGGTCATTTCTTTCGAGCAGATCTGCCGAGGCCAAGCAGGAGTCAGACCTGCTCTTCCGAGGCATTCAGCGGGATGCCGGGGTTGGCTGAAAGTGTGCCGCTTTCTGCAGATGAGAGAATCGTGGCATCTCATCGCTTTGCCTTGGCTACTAAGATGCTCATAAACCGAATCTGTACTTAGTTGTTCTAACTCTTATAAAAAAAAAAGTGCTTGGAATACTTTTACTCTCTTCACCCTCTACATCCTTGTTTTTATCTTTTGTTTTGGGTAGGTCTTTGAAAAAACTTTTATTTTATCTGAGCTCTTATTACAATCACCTGGGATTCAGAGTCAGGTAAAGTAAAATACCACATGATTCTCCTTATATGAGTCAGATTTATAGTCGCCAAGGATAGAGTGGTGTTTGCCAGTGGCTGGAATGGAGGGCTACCCATCAACGGGTACAGAATTTCATTTTTCTAAGATGGGTCCATTCGAGAGATCCGCTCTACAACATTGTACCTGTAGACAACAGTCCTGTGTCGCACATTTAGAATCCTGTCAGGAGGGTAGATCCTAGGGTAAGTGTCCTTACCACAACAAGTAAAACAAGGAGAAGGCGCCCATGTGCACACATTCACCTGCGTGCGTGCATACGCAGTCTTGCTAGTGGGCCCAGCTAGGGCTAAATGCTGTGGACACAAAGATAGGGCAAGGAGCACATCTGGGTGGTGGGGCAGGGAGGCGGGGACTTGGCTCTTTTAGTTGGGGGTCACCGGGGAAGCCTTCTCAGCGGGGAGGTGAGCAGAGGTCTGAACAAACAAGCTACAGTCATGTGATCATGGAGGGCCCCGTAACGTTTACAACAGCCTAGGGAGCATTAACACCACCAGTAGCTTTAAAAAGTGACTTTCTTTTAATAGAGGAGGAGTCCGAGGCCAGACCAGGTCTGGGATCCAGGACTGTGTGATGTCCCCCAGAGTGGAGGACATCATGGTACCATGTGAAGGATTGGGGGTTTTGACATCCAGCGCCCCTGCTCCCCCACTCCCCACTCCCCCGCTCCCTCGCTGGATGAACTTGAGCAAGTTGGGACCTCTCCGTGTCTTAGTTTCCTCTTCTGTAAGATGGGGATCAACACAGTCCCTGCCTTGTTGAAATGTGATGACAATGAAATGGTTGGCTCAGTGCCTGGCCCTAGGCTGGGACCCAGTGAATAGAAGCAGTTACACAATACTGCCTATGATCCGTTAAAGAGACGGGGACAGACCCCTAAGCCACCCGGTGGACAAAAGCGAAGTCTGATGACTTGCTTATGGGGAACTCGCTGACCTCCTTCATCTGTGCCAAGGGCTGAGAGAGACTTACTCTGCAGCTCGAGAGGATTTTCCTGGGTGCTCGGGCAGGCAGTCTTGGGACGCAGGCTGGGATTCCTCCTCTGGCTCCCTCGAGTCTCTGTTGGTGGGGACTGATGCTGCTGTCCCGTGCCCTTTGGAGGTGCTCTGAGGGGGCCATTGAAGTTGTCCATTGAGGGGGGAGGGAGAGTTGCCCAAAACCACGTAGCAATTTGCCTTTCCTAAAAATTGTGCTGCTGAACGCCTGAGTCCTGCCCCTCTCCCCCGCCTCCCCAGCCAGCCCTTTTCTTCAAGAACACAGAGGGGAAGGCACTGGGGAGACAGAGTTCATGAGAGCCGTGCTGAATGGACTACAGCTTTGGCCCTGAATGGCAATGTGGGTCTCCTGGGAGCACGCACATGGAGCATGAGTTTTGCTCCAAATAGATGCCTCCGTGGTCTCCCATCCTGCTAACATGAGGCTGGCTCTCAGACATCATCACTTTACCATGATAAGGCCACGGCCCCCAGCTGTAAGGAAGAGACAGCACAGGAGGGGTCCCTTGGCCCACTGCAGGGGCAGGGAGGGTGACCCACTCAGCCCAGCTTCCTTGGGACATCCCTGCTTTTAGCACTGGAAGTCCCATGTAAATTGGGGTAGTTGGTCACTCTGGAAGCAGGGCTGATGGTCTGAATGACCTTCGTGTCTTTGGAAAACAATGCTGACCGTCAGGCCCCTACTCTGACCTCCTGAGGAGGAATGTCTGGGAGCAGAATCCCGGAATCCGTGTCGTTCACAAGTTCCCCCGTGGTTCTAAGGGAGCTGGTTCTCTGTCAGGCCAAAGGTGGGTGGGAGCAACCCGAAGCCCTCACCAGTCACGGTGAGTGTCCTGCCTGGAGGAGATGGCCAAAATGTATCCCCAGGTTGGACCTTCCTAGGGGAGGAGAGGGGAGGAGGTGGTGGGAAGGAGCTCTGAGCTCCTCTTACTCTGAGACTGAGGACTGGTGGGGGGTGGTGAGGGGTGGGGAGGTGGCCCATCCAGCTCCTATCACCAGACAATCATTAGGGGACAAGGAACGGGGTTTTGTCTTCCTTCTCTATGGACATCTGCAGCTTTCTACAAGGAGCTTGCTCTGATAAACGCTTCAAGAAAGAGCAGGGCTGATTTGGAGTTCACTCATTCGTTTGTGCACGCGTGCACACACGCTGTCCTTACCCATCAGCATTTATCGGACAGCTGTTAGGTGCCAGTGTTGGTCCTGGTGGCAAGATACCATGGTGACTGATGCCAACTAAGGGCCTTCCTTTGTGGCGTTTCAATTCTGTGGGGGTCTGTGTAGCAACGGAAAGATCAGAAACTGAAGAGAGCACATGTTTCCCAAATCCGCTCCACCCTTCCCCACCCTACCTGGGGCTCCAGGAGGCCGGCCGTGAGCTCCCAGGGCTACCCCCCTGCTGTTCCCATGGGCCAGTGGGTGGCCTGGTCAGGGGATCAGAGGGATCACTGATGCCCTGGCTTGCTCCCTGCAGGGCCTCTGAGGACTGGCTGCCTCCCTCCAGCTTGGCTCCTGCCCAGTGGTCCTCTCTTCCAGCCACAGCTGTCCCCAGGTCCCTGCAAGTGCTCCTTCCCCTGTGGGCTGGGGAAGTAGTGGCTCCCCAGGGGTGCTAGCCCCAGGACGCTGCACCAGTCTTCTGGGGCTCCTGACCCCGGCTCCCAGCGCTGGCCATGCCCCTTTAATACACGCTCCTCAGTTACCCACATTGAGCGGGCCATCTCTTTCTTCCCGGGACCTTCACCAACACAGCCCTGAAGTGCATCCGCATTCTCGAAAATAACAACTCAGTTCTGCAGACGAGAGTATCGTTGATTTTTAAAGACACTTCTCACACCTAAAAGGAAC
The DNA here is from genome assembly GCF_011800145.1 of Mirounga leonina. Taxonomy (NCBI): domain Eukaryota; kingdom Metazoa; phylum Chordata; class Mammalia; order Carnivora; family Phocidae; genus Mirounga; species Mirounga leonina. The sequence goes on along the minus strand of NW_023270374.1, from coordinate 31,199,091 downwards.
ATCACATTTATTATTGTGTCAGGGAGGAGGGTTTTATGCAACACTATGTTGACTATGAAGAAGTGGAAATGGCGAACAAATGGGAAAAGTCATCTTACGTGTAATAAAATAAGTTACAAGTAAATGAACATGAGATCTCCCTTCTGCTCTCTTAAACCCTGCTGCAGAGGTGTAAGTGAATCATTCAGGGAAATGCACCTAGAGCTTTAAAATTGTATTCTTATGGATCAAACAGTACTTTTGTTACGAGTTTCCACTTAAGGAAATAGTCAGAAACATAAAGATTTATGGGCAGAGATATTCATCATAGGATTATCTAATAGTGATAAATCGAGAATAATATCCATATTCTACAAAGGAAAGTTGACTAAAGAAATCATGCTGCTTCTGGAAGGACATAGTCTCTGGCAAGAACTCCTCTGGCTCACATTCTGTCACGGTGCTAACTGCTTTGTGTGTGTGGACCCTCCTAATCCTCCAAGCGGAAGCCGTGAGCCAGAAGGCCCTCTCAAGTGCTTGCTCAGGGAATGTGAGCTTTCATGGATTTTGAAAAATTATTTTATAGAAAGGCTCTTATGTAACTACTGAGAGAATGATTTTGAAGAATATTGAAATATGCAAAAGTATTCATGGTATAAACTGAAAATAGGAATAGACAAAACCCAGAATTTAGAATTTAGACATAGAGTAGTCCTCATTATTAAAGCACGAAGGACACACGCTAACATGACAAATGTCCGTATCTCGATGGTGCGATTGCTGTAGATGGGAATGTTTTTGTTAGTTTTCATATGATTCAAAATAGATCATTATTAACTTGCTTCTCCCCTCCCCTCCCCAACATAGAGAAGTAAATGACAACAAAAACACAAAATGGACCACAATATCCCATATCCCAGGTATCTTTTGTACACACACACACACACACACAGTGACACATAAGCCTTGTTCTCAGTTTAAAACTGTACAAAAAAGGAACAAAAACAAAACTGAGTCTTCCTTCTCATCCACAAGGCTCCCACATGAAACCACTGATAATAAATCCTTTTGATTCATTGCAGGGTATATACATATGGCAGCAGATCCAAGTTCTCTTCAAATAAGCCTGTATTGATTTTACAATCAGAAAATTGTAGCATGCACGTATTTGAAATGTGGGCATTTTTACTGTCAGTCCCTCGAGTGGCAGACTAGGGTCCTGACCTGGTTTGGAGGATGGGGAGGTTAGGCACCCCCTTGGAGGGGGACCCGGAATGAGTGTAATGGCCCTTGGCTTGGGATCTAAAGGTCTTGGGTGGGCTCTGGAATTCGCACATCTCCTTGGTCCTCAGTTTCCCCATCAGAGGAATGGTACACATATGGGTACTGACACTTTCCTTTGGAACAATAATCAGCATTAAGATGCCAGTGTTGATCTCCAAGTTCAAGATTGGTGGTTGCTGTTGGGTCTTCACGAGCGTTGCTACCAGTCACTTTTTCGTGTCCCAGAAAATTCTGGCTTCGGTTCTTCCCGAGGACCTAGGCATTCTTGACCTCTCCAGTCCCCTAAACCTCCTCCTTCTGCTTCCAGCTTCCTCCCTTCTCCTTCAAAGGAACTGAGTACATGTGTTTTCTATTACTTTTCCTTATCTCCCCCTTACCCTACCCCAACTTCCTTAGAATTTGGGTCATTGATTGCATAAAAAAAAACAGGGAACCATAGGGTTGAACACTCATATTGGGCAATACATACAAGGTTCATAAAATTAACTGGAAACTCTTTCTCTTGATGCAGTTCCCTACTCACTGAACTCATGTGACTTTTGAACAAATCACTCACACTCTTGAAGCTTCTGTTTGTTCTGTGTGCAGAAAGGGAATGCTCCATTGTCTTTGGTACACAGTGAGCAAGAATGTGTCGGTGCTAGAGAAACTTCCATCTTCTCAGTCCAGAGGAGAGATGGAGTGGGGGGGTTCACAGCAGCATTTGAAACCAGAGGTCACTGATTTCGTGTGGAGGGCTGAGCCATTTTACCAGAGTGTGTGCCATCAGGGAGCCAGGGCGAAATGGCTGCAGGAGTCCGCCCCGAGGTCCCGGGGGGAGGGAGTGCCAAGCTTTCCTCCACAAATCCATGGAGTTCATACTTCTTATTGGGTGTGTGGGCACAGCACAGGATTCAAGGTCCGAAAGATTGGGCTGGAGTCCTTGCTTGTTACTCACCTGCTGAACGATCTTGGAAAGTCCTCACGTGGCCAGGTTTTAGAGTATTCTTCTGTAATGTGGGTACAATCTTCCCTTCCTTTCTGGACAGCTGTAGTGACAATAAGATGAATTCATTGCAGCAAAAGCACTTTGCAGACAACATGATGTTAGGAGAATGTAAGGCATGTTCTGCGTTCGGATATTGGAAAATGAGCCCTATGGTAGTGAGAATAAAAAGATCCCTTTCTTGGGGCACCTGGCTGCCTCCGTCCATAGAGCATGGGACTCTTGGTCTTGGGGTCATGAGCTCGAGCCCCATACTGGGGGTAGAGATTACTCAAATAAATAAATACATAAGCTTAAAAAAAATCCCTCTCTTCATTTATTTATTATTATTATTTTTTAAGATTTTATTTATTTATTTGACATAGAGAGAGACAGTGAGAGAGGGAATACAAGCAGGGGGAGTGGGAGAGGGAGAAGCAGGCTTCCCGCGGAGCAGGGAGCCCGATGAGGGGCTGGATCCCAGGACCCTGGGATCACGACCCGAGCCAAAGGCAGAGGCCCAAGGACTGAACCATCCAGGCGCCCCTCTTCATTTATTTTTTTAATAAACATGATACATGTAAACAGTCTTTGTTATGTACCATGTAGCCTTCTAAGTACTTGATAAATATTAACACATTAAATTGCCCTAATTAGCCAATGAAAAAGATACAACTATTGTCCCTGTTTCACAGATGAGAAAACTATGGCGCAGAGAGAGTAAGTAACTTGCCCAAGGTCACACAGCTACGAAGGGGCAGGATTGGAACCCAGGCCATCTAGCTCGAGAGCCCATGCTCTTCAACATTTCTCACTCTGTCTTCTTTGCTAGTGGTGTTTGGCATAGTAAGGATAACATGAGACTTGGAACAAGCTGCTGGTGGAGCTGAACCCTGCCCCTTGCCTGTGCGGCCTTGAGAAGGTTAACTAACCTCTCTGAGCCTTGATATCCTTATTTACAAAACGGGAATAGATATGCCCACATCATATAATTTTTGCACAGGGTAAATCGAGGCACACTGGTCCACATGGACACAATGAGGGTGCAAGGGAATGTGCGTTAGATTCGCATGCAGGGCCTGGACCCAGCCTCTGTCACGTACTTGGTTACTGATGGATTTTAAACTTTCCCAGGCTCAACCCTCTTCCTTCCCAGAGGGACATCCCATCCACGCCACATCCTTCAGAGAGTGCGGGACCCTGCTTACGCCAGCACAACACCCCCCTCCCCGCCCCACCCAGGGCCTGCCCTGCAGAGTAGGGAGGGAAGCTCTGTTTCCATGCCTGAACACATTCACCAATTACAGTTTGTCAGCTCCAAGGAGCCAGTTGTCAGAATCCTGTTTCCTTTGGGTTCCGTAGAACAACCATGGCCCCACACTTTTCTGTCTACCTCCCCTTCCCAAAAACTTGCCAGCTAATGTTAGGGTTGGAGGGAAGGCTCTGATGAAGGCCTGCCCACGTGGGGTTAAGGTTACCAGCGGCCTCTGCCTCTGGCCAGACTCGCTGGGAACGGCAGTGGCCACTTCCCGAAGCTCGGTGGGGGAAGGAGCGCCGCCAGGTCAGTGGGCAGTGACCCGGCACAACGTTTCCAAGATCTTGGGAGCCCCGCCTCGGCAGACCAGACCCACAGCCCAGGGTTTTTGCAAGAGAGGCAGTGAGTTTTATCCAGATAAAGTCTGAAGTGGTTATACTTTTCACAGCATTTTAACTTTAGAAATGGCCAGACACTTGCTGCAAAGACCTGACCAGGGGTCTGACTGCCTGACTCAAGGCCCCTTTAAGGGATAAATGCTGACAGATTATCTCGATAAATAACGATAATAAATCTAGCCACAGTTCTTTCCTCTCCATGAAAGGTATCACAGACCATGTATTGATTTTATTTTTTTAAGAAAAGAAATAAGAAATGTCTACCAATTAAGAATAAAACGAACAGTTTATTACACTCCAAGCTTTAAGGCAAATAGACAGCAGAAAAACACTTGATTTTGCCCCTTCTACTGAGACATAGTAATTAGGCAACTATGTAAATAACCTTATATTAAAATCTGAGACAGGCTGTCATTTGCTCAGTCTTTGTGTTTTTGCTTTTTTTCCCCGGATCATAAAGATCAGCCAGTGCTCCCGCTTTTCTGAATTTTGCAAAACTTTTTTCCCTTTTCTGGCCATTCTAAAAATGCTCAGTCTCTCCTTCTTTGGCTTTGAATAGGCTTCTCACAAGACTCATCTTCTCACCTGTTTGCGAGATCTGCGGTCGAATGAGCTCTAAGAGATCCTTATTTACTTGTGTGTCCCACAAGCCTCGACTAAGCACAAACCCCATGTGTTACTCCTTGTATTAGGCGGTTTGGAGCTCTGTGAAACGTTATGCAAAAAAAAAAAAAAGAAGAAGAAGAAGAGACGGGCAGATCCCAGGACTGTAATACTGAAATAATGAGAGTTTTTCATTGAGGAAGAAACTAAAAACAAGCAAAATATTTGCACATTGACCTGCCACATACATGTCCAGCTAGGCCACCCTGGTTTGTGTGTGTGTGTGTGTGTGTGTGTACTATGATTCTGGGCCCAACCAATGTTTGTTGAATACATAATGTCTCTCTCTTTCTAGAAAGTAAACTCCACCAGGGCAAACTTTACTATTGTTTACTGATGTGTCCCACACATGGAGAGCTGTGCCTGACACACAGCAGGCCCTCAGTTAATACGTGTTGAATGAATAGTCATCTTCAGCTCATGCATGCAGTCAACGTTCCAAAAGTCTTTCTGAAACACCTGCTCTGTGGCAGGAACTGAACTAGGTGCTGGAAATGCAATCCCAAACAAGATTGAGCTGGCTCTGTCTTTTCTGATCTTTCAGGCAAGGAGAGGATAGGGAATTGGTTGAGTTAACCCTACACTGCTTTGCAGGCAATCAGTTAAGGGGATTTGGGGATCCTGTCCTGGAGGATAGAGTAAGATGCCTCACCCAGACCTGGGGAGCGAAGGAATGCTGGCTGGGTAAAGATAGGACTGGATGAAGAGGAAGTTCACCAATAGGAAGTGAGGGAAAACAAGGAGCCAGGAGGGACTGAGGATGTCACACCCAGAGTCAGAGTCAGGGAGCCAGGTGAGAGGTGGATTGGGGGAGTAAGCAGAAGCCAGATTGTACAGAGCCTCCCAAGGGATTTGGATTTCCCCCTAAAGACAGCATGAGGCCATTGATGGGTTTCTAGGGGATCAACATGGGCAAAGTTTTGTTTTGGCAAGTTCACTGTGGTTGCTATGTGTAGGATGGATTTAGACCCCATCAGAGAGGCAACTAGGAGGCTCCCGCATCAGCCAGGGGACCTGGATGGGGACCTGGGTGAGAGTGGAGCAGGTTTTGGGCTGGAAGATCTAGAGGGATTCCTGAGAGATTTGGAAGGAAGAGCTGACCAGGGTTGGGGGGTGAAGGAGATGTGGTAATAATGGTGAATCTGAGACACCTGGTTTGCTCAACCATCCGGGTGGATGGTTTGAAGTAGTTCAGGTGCAATGCTGGAGAAAAAATTAACATAGGTTCCATATGGGTGACTTGGGAGATGGAGAGTTTCATGGCCCTATTGAGTCAATTCCTCAGTCTACTTTGAAGGCAGATGGATGAGAAGGAGGAAGAAATATGATTTACAAAGTTGTGTTGATAAAGGGCATGGATTGGTGTCCTGGGTTGCACAAGCTCGTTGTCTACCTTATTAAAATTCGAGATCTTTCATCCACACCTTCATATGACTCTCGAAGAATGATTGAAAATATTCTTCTGGATGGTCTCTGGTGCTTTGAATATGAGTCCTCTTCTGGCAGCTGGGTGTGGAGTGGATGAGAAGGGAGTTGGACCAATCATCTTTTACAGAAATGGAACTTCTTGTTTTTTGGATCTTTGATGTCTTCACCTGGTGTTCTCCAAGGGCTTTATTCCCTTCCACTCTAGTAATTTTGGAAATGCGATATTCTGAAGCACAATATCAACATTGCAGAAGGATAAACCTGGCACTTAGAATTCATTCACTCGTCTATCTACTTCTGTGTCAGTCGAGTGGTTTGGAACTGGTGTTGAAGTGTCTCATGTAATTCATCTTGGGCGAGGCCCAGCACTGGTGCTTTGTTAAAGCTCTCCAAGTGACACTCACATGTGGCTTGGGCTGAGACTTAAGGTTCCACGAGAGCAGAAGCCACGTCTCTTTCACTTCTGCCACACTCCCAGTATTTCAGGCAATGCCTGGCACAGAAATCGTGCTCAATACATATTTGTAGAATATATTAATTCAATTATGCACTCATCAAACGTCTATTAAGCCCTGCCAGATTTTTTTCTAATTGATGATGCACATCATCTTGTGTTATTTCCCACAGATAGCCACCAGGTACCTCGGTTCAGGAAATTAGTTTTACTACCGAATCACACACTGGCACGAGGTGAGGATTGGTTGCTCTCTGCCTTCTCAAGTACTTCCCTCTCAGGTACTTTCTCTTACCTATGGGCACCTAAGGCCTCTAGAGTGCCCATGACTGGGGACAGATGATCCAGAGGAAGCAAACATGATGCTCCTTAGTCGGGGAAGTTGTCTGTCACTGAGCTGAGAGCCCTTGGACCCCTTTCAGGGGCCACATCCGTCCTCTCCATCACTTAGAACTAGTGCTTGGGGCCCTGCTCCGAGCTTCTGATCCGCTAGCCCAGAGACTGCCCTCTCTGCCTTGTTTGGTTATGTCCTTCCATCTCTGCAAAGTCTTGTCCCTGCCTTATTCATTCCTTCTTCCAGCCCTCTCTGCAGGACCCCGTTGCTGTGCACAGAGACTATTTAGAGGTCCCACTTTCTCCAGTGATGGAGATGGCTGCCACAGTCCTCTTGACCCACCAGAGTGTCTATAGCTGATGCAGCTTCTTTCACTTGACTCCAATTACCTGTCCTAAGCCCCTTCCTCATACTGCCAAGAGATTTCCTGCAGATATGTAGCCCCGTGATTCAGGCAATTATCCACGTATTCCCCCACATCATTAGTTTTATGGAACACTGCCAGGGGGCATATTTTTCTTTCCCAGGACTCCAGAGAATAAAGGAAATAGAACTCTTACCATGAAGTCATATTAAGGAGTTTATTTCTCAGAAAATACCCCATAGCACTTTTATAAAACCTTACATAGAGAGACTGTGTTTAGGAGAGGAATTATTTTTACCTCACCTGCTGCCGTAAGAATCATTGTCCAGGCTCCCTGACTTCCAGAGCATGGCTTTAGAAACGATTTCTGTAGTGTTTACTGACCACGAAGGGGTGCCTGGGGTCACTGTAGGGAGGCCGTGGTGCATGACGGGTCTTCCTGGGTTTAGGGAGGGTGACTATAGAACTTAATCATCCATAATTTAATCATCCAAATCAGGATGCATTTTTTTTTTTTTTTAGTGGGATAACAGGTGTAAATCAGGATTGTTCAGGCTCACTGGGACATATGATTACTCTAGACTCAGTGCTTTAATTCTATAATTTGCTGAAAATTATTATAATTTGTGTAAAAACACAAAGAATTCAGCCAGATTGGGCAAAATATTAGATTATAATCTAGAGTAGTTGTTTTCTCCACTGAACCGGAGAACAAAGTATGATGGGATATATCAGTAAGCTCCTGCTACAGCCATGCCGTGTAACAAACTGCTGAACACTGTCTCCGATAGCGACAATCAGCTCTTCTCACATATCTCTCTGTAGGTCAGCTAATCCAGGCTGGGCTTGAATCCAAGCCACGGGACGGGTCCAGCTCCATTTCACATGTCTCTCCTTTTCCATGGACCCATGGGCCAAATGGGACATGCTGACCTCAGGGACATGGTGCATGAGTGGAAACATGAGCTGCCATCTAACACTAAGGCTTAGATCTGGCACTCTGTCCCTTCCATCCACATTCTGTTGGCCAAAGCAAAGCCTATGGACAAGCCCAACCTCAGTGGCGTGGGGAAACATGCCGTGTCTTCAGTGGGAAATATGCCAAAGGCACATACAAAGGGCACAGATCTGGGAAGGGGTAGAGATTGGGAACAATAGCACCATCGATCACAAGGAGCATGAGACTAAAAAGGGTTTGCTTTTCCCCAGGCCTCTGGGGTGAGCTGGTTGCGTTTATTCAACCAGACATAGGCTGAGAAGGAAGAGTGAAGAAATCACAGACCAATTTGGTCTTCTAGAGGCAGGATGCAGAGAAGTGGGCTCCTTCTTATTGAGAATGCAAGAGGAAGAGAGGGGCAGAGACCCTCCTGATTGAGAATAGTAATCCTGCTCCATGAAATATGGTGCAGGGTTGGACTCTTCCCATCCACCCATCAGATCACACATTATACTTCCCACAGGATGGGGGTAGTGAGGATGGGGAGGAGAAGAGCAGTGCTCATGCCCATGCTGAGGAGGGGAAGCAGAAACCCTCTGCCTGTGGGCTTAAGGTGTCCCCAGCTCACAGACGTTTCTGTGGGATGTCCATGGCCCCACGGGATCCCGCCAGGTGGAAGTTTGCAGGGTGGCTGGTAAAGGCTGGCTTTCTTGTTCTTTTGCTCATTCTTAGTTCCATGAACAAATGCTGCTGTGGGCTTGGTGCCCCTATGACTCTGAGTCACCTCCTGCAGTGTCCCCCTCCCCCTGCCTGAAGCGCCAAGCCCAAGCCTTGGCCACCTGCTGCCAGAGCCCTGCATGACCTCCTCTCGGAGAGGGGCTAACGGGTAGTGAATCTTGTTAATCAGATGAACTAATCATGCTGATTAGGCCTAGTTCAATAATGGATCACCCCTCACAGGGAATCTCCAGTTGAATGTTTAAAGCCATAAAATGGTTCCAGGGAAATGACTTGGGTGGGGGTGGTGGTCAGGATCAAGGGAGGGTGGGCTACGGGGAGGCTTTTGGGGAAGGGGATTTCAGGGCCAAACTCCCCTCACCCCACAGATGACAAGGGGCTCTTTCATGTTCAAGGATGGCTGAGACAATAGTGGTGTTGATCATGCGGAGTCTGCAAAGTGTGGATCACACGAAGTCTGCAGAGCAAGGCAGACTGTGGTCACCAAAGCTGTAGGTTCTCTACCAGCCTGTTCTCCCCACCCCTGCTGCCATTCTCTTGGCTCCAGTCTTCTCTTCTCCAACTTGGCTCTTGCAATGACTTCCTGGCTTGTTAGCCTGACTCTCCAGTCTCTACTCCCCTAGATACTGCAGCTAGAGTGGTCTTTTCTATTTTTCATTATTTACATAATCAGAAAAAATATAAAAAAAAATAGAGGGGCACCTGGGGGGCTCAGTCGGTTAAGCATCCAACTCTTTAAAAAAAATTTTTTTTTTTATTTGAGAGAGAGAGAACAAACAGGGAGAGGACAGCAGAGGGAGAGGGAGAAGCCGGCTCCCCACTAATCAGGAAGCCTGATATGGGGTTTGATCCCAGGACCCTGGGAACATGACCTGAGCTGAAGGCAGACGCTTAACTGACTGAGTCACCCAGGCGCCCCAAGCATCCAACTCTTGATTTTGGCTCAGGTCTTGATCTCAGGGTCATGAGATCGAGCCCCTTGTCGGGCTCCCCACTGAGTGTGGAGCCTGCTTAAGATTCTCTCTTTGCCTCTCCCTCTGCCCCTCCCTGCTTATGTGCCATCTCTCTCTAAAATAATAATAATACTATTAATAATAATGATACAGAAAAGTGCATAGATATTATAGCTGATGCCCAAATATTTGCCATTCCAAATCAGCACATGCTAACTCTCTGCCATATTTTATCTGTCATCTATCATCTATCTATCTATCTATCTATCTATCTATCTATCTATCTATCTATC
>NW_023270374.1:31039878-31189037 GCF_011800145.1 Mirounga leonina | reverse complement strand
ATCTATCTATCTATCTATCTATCTATCTATCTATCTATCTATCTATCTATCTATCATCTATCATCTATCTGTCATCTATCTATCTATCTATCAATCTATCTATCATCTACCTATCATCTATCATCTATCTATCTGTCATCTATCTATCTATCATCTGTCTATCACATATCTTCATCATGATCATCTATCCATCCTTTATTAAAACACAGCAGACATATGGAAACATGCAAGCCATTGTGTGGCTGTTGAATTTTCAAAGTGAACAGAATCTTGTAACCAGCACCACAGAAAGAAACAGAACATTACCAGCCTCCGTTTGCCTCCTACTGGTCATGCCATTTCCCCCACCCCCACAAAAGGGAACTGCCATCCTTAGGTTACAGCATGGGTTGGTTTGCCTTTCTTTTTCTTTACTGATTTTCTCTCTCTCTTTTTTTTTTTAAAGATTCTATTTATTTATTTGACAGAGAGATAGAGAGAGAGCAAGTAGGCAGAGAGGCAGGCAGACGGAGAGGGAGAAGCAGGCTCCCCGCCGAGCAGGAAGCCCGATGCAGGGCTCAATCCCAGGACCCTGGGATCATGACCTGAGCCTAAGGCAGATGCTTAACCAACTGAGCCACCCAGGCGTCCCTCTTTTTTTTTTTTGAATGTAGTTGACATACAATGTTACGTTAGTTTCAGGTGTGTAACAGTGATTCAACAAGTTTATACATTATGCTACGTTCTGCACAAGTATGGCTACCATCTGTCCCGATACATGGCTATTACATTATCACTGGCTATATTCCTTATGCTATTGGCTATATTCCTTATGCTCTGCCTTTTATTCCCATGACTTACTCATTCCCTAACTGGAAGACAGTATCTTCCACTCCCCTTTGCCCATTCTGCCCATCGCCCACTTCTAACCCCTCTGGAGTTTGCCTCTTTTTGAATTTCACATGTCGTCACTCAATGTGTGCTCTTTGTGTGTTGTATTTATTTTGAATTTCTCTTTTCGGAAAGACATTATTATTATTTAAATATTTTATTTATTTATTTGAGAGAGGGCACAAGCTGGGGAAGCAGCAGAGGGAGAGGGAGAAGCAGACTCTATGCTGAGCAGGGAGCCAATGTGGGGCTCCATCCCAGGATTCCAGGATCATGACCTGAGCCAAAGGCAGATGCTTAGCCGACTGAGCCACCCAGGTGCCCCCCAGAAAGACATTTTTAAAGATAAATGTGAAGTCCTCTGTTTTAATTCTATTTCCTTCGCCGGAGGCAGCCGCATATCATAAATATGATACATAGCACATGTCTTTATATGTTTACATATGTGTATAACATTTGCTTTGGATGTATTCTTTTTCTTTTTAAATACATGGTTTCACAATGTAAGAAAGTTCTGCCCCTTGCTTATTTCTCAGAGTAAGCTTTCTAAACTGCATGTCAGGTCATGTGACTCCCTTTCCTTTTTCACTGCTCCCCTGACCCCTTCCCACTGCTTCTACCTCTTTGCGACCTGTGAGTCTAACATTGTATCTGTTGCTGTATAACAATGTTTGGGGTAAATGAATGAATGAACAGAAGAACAAAGGCTCTCCACCTCATGAGGAACTTGAAAGTCCAGAACAAATATTCCCTCCCCCTTCTTTTTGGCTGCCCTGTCAATGTCTGTCTGTAACACTCCCCAAAGACTTAAGGCCATCAGCAAGCCCCGCATAGAAATTTGACTTTATAAAATGTTCCTTCAGAAGAGGTGGACATTTTAGACCTGGGTCAGAGCTCTGTAGCTGGCTCCTGATCTGTTTTCCTGGAACAGGGGAACAGTAGTGCTCTTCCTAGGCATTTGCTTACTTAGAGCAGAAGGGAGTTTAGAATACAGAATTATCAGGGACAGACAAGGAATGTTAAATGCACATCTCCACAAATTGCTAAGACATCAATCATTAGACGTGGCCAGTCCCGGGGGTTCTATCAAATTCTGTTGATTGTTCTAGCCTTTCAGGGGGTGATCAGGACCAGAGCGAGCGAGATGGGGCACTACTGATGTTCTGAAGGGGGAGATCTCAAAGGCTGTGTTGGGTAAAGGAATAGTAGTCCTGTCCTGTGTGGCCAGCCTTGCTATTGTTGATAGCTCTCCAGACCCCAGGGCCTTTTCCTCATGGCTTAGGTTCCTCGGGGCCCTCCTGTCTGTTCCTTCACCCAGGGCTCAGTCTCCATCCTCATGGACAAATGCCCTTTTAGATTTTGAATGGAATCTTGGTTATCCCACCGACCAGATGACTTGGATAAGCCCATAGACCTCTCTGACATTAGTGTCCTTCACTGGGCTGTGGACATCATATTACTTATCTCCTGGATCTCTTGAGAGAATTAAACGATGATAAAGGTGGTAAAAGATGTGAAATGTCTGGCTCCTAGATAGCGCTCAGGGTATTTTTCTACTTGTGTCTGCAGGTAGATGAAACAATGGAAGGAAATACTATTAGTTATGTTAACACACCTACATGCATATTATGTACGTTTTTAGTGTCTGATTTTGCTTTTTTATTTGTTTTAAAGATTTTATTTATTTATTTGAGAGAGAGTGCACACGTGAGAGAGGGAGAGAGCATGAGCAGTGGAGAGGAGCAGAGGGCAAGGGAGAAGCAGGCTCCCTGCAGGGCTCGATCCCAGGACCCCAAGATCATGACCTGAGCCGAAGGCAGATGCTTAACCGACTGAGCCACCCAGGCTCCCCTAGTGTCTGACTTTATTTCTAACATTTTACCATAGACATTTTCTAATCTCATTAAAAACACCTGCTCTACATTTCTTCTGATAGTTGCATAATATTCTAACATGTGGTTGCATGTCAGTACAACTAACCACTCCACGCTGTGGGCTACCTTTATTTATTTTCCATTTTTTATCAAGGTGAGTTCTGAGGCCAGCCCAACCTGCTGTTGTTCTTTTAAAAAAACTCATTGGCAAACAACGTGTCTTCTATTACTTTCGCCTTGCTTTGTTTTCTTTTCTGCCTGGGATACTTGTAATTTATTTATTTTTCTTGATGTCAAGCTGTGGGTTTCTTTTTTATCCGTCATGCTTGTTGCAGCATATATCATTTTGTTTTGCATTTTTAGATCATTTCCTTCAGTTCAAGAATGTCCTACTATAGATTTGATTGGTGTTTCAGTATCATTACTTTTTTGAAGACTTTTTAAGAAACACATCTTTTTTCTTTTTGTAAATTGGATCACTTTTCTCTGTTCTTCACATATGCCATCTGTTTGCTCATTATTTTCAACTCTAGATTCTAAAAGATATATTGCAAAGTTACTGTTTCTCTGAAACTCAGTTTTCTGCAGTATAAATTCTGCTCTTCATTACTTCTAATGTAAACTGTGATTCTAAGAGTGCATTTATAGTTTCTTTGCTGACTTTGGGATCTTGGCCAGACTTTCCTTCATCTTAACCTGCATCTTCCTTTTGTATTTTGTCTCGTTTTTCATCTCCTTGCCTCCTCTAGAAGCCATGCCTTCCTGTAATTTATTGGGGAAAAAATAAATGTAGTTCCTAAAATCTTCTATTTTTTTAGTAAACAAAGTTAGAGGCATGTCTTTTCTCTGTATCTTTAGGGAAGTGTACCAGAGCAATATATGGTAAACCATGATCCATGGTCCTGTGCGCTAATGGTCCATGGGCCCAAACCGGCCCATTCCCTGTTTTTGTAAATAAAGTTTTATTGGAATACATCTATACTCACTCATTCATATATTGTCTGTGACTGCTTTCTTTCACAGTGCAATGTAATTATGACAGAGACAGTATGGCCCACAAAATCTAAAATATTGCTATCTGGCCTTTTTGGGGAAAAAGTTTGCCAACCCTCATCCTATTCTCCTCTGTTTAATCATTGTCACATGAAGAGAGATATTTCTAAATCCATTGTTTGACCCCAGAAGGCTCTAGATCCCATTGCCTCTGTAGGTTAATAAAGTCATTCTCTCCGATTTAAGTCAGAGCAGAGTTTACCATCAGATTACTCACAGGACAGAGATAACCTACTCATTCTGGCTGTTGATAAAATATTTATTAAGGGACTATTTCCAAAGGTGTGGGAAGAGTTCAGGGATGTAAAAAGGGATGAAGTAGTACCCTAGGTTTAGTACCTTTGAGGCACCTTTACCTACCCTAGGCCTGAAGGTGTCAGGGAAGGGGGGGTGAATAGGAACCCAGAGAGGAGAGCCATATGGGTGGTTGCCTGACAGGAGTTGTGGCTTTCACTGGAGACATGCATCTAAGTCACAGTGACCAGTAGGGAGGAAGCCAGAGTAAAAGTAGCCTGACCTTCCTCTCTTGTCCTGAGGTACTATGCTGGGGCCTTTCAGTGGTTGAAGTCAACCAGAAACCAGAGGACAAAGAATTCTTTTATTGCCTCCCGGGGGCACAGCAGAGAGTGGGAAGGATGAGTAAGTGAGAGACATCCAGCACTTGGAGTTTATGTTCACAGGCTTGAGATCAGAGCTGTCCTATAGAACTTTCTACAATGATGGAAATGTTCCTTACCTATGTTGTCTAATCCACTAGCCCCTAGCTGCATGTGGCTACGGAGCACTGAGAATGTGTCCATGGGCTTACAAACTGAATCTTTCGTTTTATTTAATGGAAATTAATTGAGATCAAAATAGCCACCTAGAACTAGTGCCTATCATCAAGAAGAGCACAGCTCTGGTGGATTTCTGTTTTCTGGCATGCATTGACTGTAGCGTGCTTTGCTGGGCTGTCCTGAGATTTTTTCCCCCCTGGTTCTCTGATTATGAAGCAGATAATTCATTTCTGGACATTCTGAGATAGTCTGTTTCTCTCCTTTTCTAGAAATGATATCTGAAAACTCACAACCTCGAGGAAGCGTAACTTCTGGGCTTCCTTTTATGCCTTTGCCTACCTAACACCCCACCTTGGACCCCTTTCTCTTTCCTCCACTATGAAGTCATGTGATAGTATCTTGCTAGAACTGGAAGATTATTCCTGGTGATTTCAGGGAAAACGACTTTAGAAAGCTCTCTGAGCTCACTACAGGGTGTCTGTGTTGTTGTTGTTTTGAACTGGCAAAGATCTGGGGTCTCGGCTTTTGAATTGGGGTTTGACTGTGCCTACCAGTCTTGACACTTGGCTTCAAAAGTCAGGATGTGCCATCAGGAATGACTTGATTTTATCGGTTCCCTCCCACAGATGTAGTTAGTAAAACTTCCCCTCAGAACTTGAGACTCAGTTGATTGTGATTCTTAGTTCTGAGAATGTTCATGTGTATTTTGGAGGGAGAGGTCACACCAGGATGGCTATGTGGATTCTATTAACCCCAAAGCCTCCCCCTCACCATTTTGTCTTTATGATTGTCACTGTTGCTGTTGAAAACAGATCATGATTTTGAACGTGCATAATCTCAGTCTGATGCAAAATTAATACCAATTGCTTGATTTTCACACCAAGACATTAATTACTATTTGGTTAGCATTTGCATTCACAGGTATCTGTGGAGGGAAATTAGCATACTTTGTTGTTAGACCATTATTAAAATGACAGTTGGGAAAATATTTGAAAAATATTGTCTTTCTTTCTGTTTCCCTCTCTGGCATTGTTCTTCTTCTTCTCCTTCTTTTTTTTTTTTTTTTTTTTTTAATCTTCTCAGTAACTTACATTCGATGCACGATTTTGAAATTCTGGATAAGTAATGGGAACCATTCTGGGACATTGGTACTCGCAACAAAATCCACAGTATGGAGACTCGGGCTTCCTAATGGCTTTTGCATTTGTGTGCAAAACAAGCTGAACCGGTCAAGCTGTTTAAAGCGGGTGATTCAGAGGCATCTGTGAAATCATCTTTTGTTGCCGAAATCTTTGGTGGCGCAGAGCCGACACATTTAGCTGGCTGCTTCCTGCAACTGGGTCTGCCTGTGGTTGGGCTGAAAAGAGCAAGCAAAAGAGAATGACGGTCTTCCATCATTGTATTAGCAAAGAATCCTGAAATCGGAGTTTGATCACCAGGTTTCATGTGGCCTGGGGATGCCACAGAGTAGCTGAAGACACTTGGACTCGGCACTTGATTTTCCTATCTCTGCTCATGGGACTCACCCCAGCATGGCATGGCAAAGCTCAAGTGAGCTGAAGCACCTTGTTAACTCTGGAGAACCAAGCACATGGGACAGGTAGCTGCAGCTTCGATTGCCTGTTCTGTTTTCTTCTTTGGTCTTTTCCTGTGAAGGTCACGATCTCACGGGTGCTTATCCTCCTGCATTGGGGCTCATTGCCCAGGGTCCCAGAGTTTGCACGCATACAGGTGGGTTCCGCCAACACTGCTTCCCTGTTCTATGCATTTCCTCTGTGACTGTGAGCTGCTCTCGAGTTAAGGAAGAGAGCCTTGGGCGCCTGGGTGGCCCAGTCGGTGAAGCGTCTGCCTTCGGCTCAGGTCACGATCCCAGGGTCCTGGGATTGAGCCCCGCATGGGGCTCTCTGCTCAGCAGGGAGTCTGCTTCTCCCTCTCCCTTTGCCTGCCACTCCCCTGCTTGTGCTCTCCCTCTCTCTCTCTGTCAAAAAAATAAATAAAATCCTAAAAAAAAAAAGAAGACAGCTTTTCTAGGCAAAGGAGAGTCTTATTTTTTTTCATCCATATTGGTAAAAATGAATTTATTAATTCAGTAAATTTATTGAACATTTACATTGCCACGTCCAGGGTGTTCTTGGTTCCCATCCTTGGGGACTTACAGCTCAGGATGTGTGAATTTTCCCCAAAGCCAGAAGGATATGTCAGTTAATTGATTCATCCATTCATTGAACAATCATCTGTTGAGCCTCTTATGAACTAGGGCCTGTGCCGGGCACCGGGGATTGAAAGTGAGCAGGGTAAGATCCCTCTCTGCTAAGTTGCCAAACTCTTTGTACGCTGGGCATGCAAATCCCTTGTGGGCTCAGCCGCACATTCAGGGTGCAGCATGCCCTCCGTGCTCACTCCCAGGAGCTTTGGATCAGGCACCTGGAGTTTGAAGGTGCATTTTGCACAAGTCCCTGCGTGGTGGAAAACAATGGGAAATACTGCTCTGGGGAATCCATGTGCAGGGGGACACACACACACACACACACACACACGAGACTAAGTCAGTGTGGGAGAACCAGAAAATGTTTCTCAGAGTTGGAAATCAGCTGTTCAGGCAAAACACCTGGCTTCCTGGGCCCCTCCCGCCTGCAGTCCTGAGATTTTTGCCCCCAGGAGTGAAACCACCAGAGACAGCCTCATCACCACTCTGAAGTTCCAATAAGAAACGTAAAATCCGCTCCTCTGTGATAAAGTATGCACATTTTTATACAGAAAAAGAAAAATATTTTGCGCCCTATACCGTAAGTTTGTCCTCCTTATCATAAATCTTTTTGGAAAGAGAACCACCTTGAATTGCAGTCCTACAGTGTCTCGTGCTCTTTGGCACACCATCGATTTATTTATTTATTTTATTATTTTGGGATATAATTTTAGCATTGGCTATTTAGTGAACCTTTTCTCGGTGGCAAGTGCTGTGCAAAGCACATTCCACACATTATCTCATTTAATCTTTGCAGGGGATTCGTGAAGTGACCGTTGTTATTTTTCCTGTTTTATAGCTGATGCCACTGAGGCTTGTAGAACCCGGGTCTTGCCCCGGGGGGCCCGCGCAATGAGGCATTTCCAGTTTCCTCCTCTTCTAAAGGGCACCGAAATGCCCCTTGTTGGACAGAAACCTTTGGCCGCATGCTTGATTATTTCTTTATAATTGAGTTCCCCAAGGGGGGATTTTTGTGTGATTCCTATCAGGACAGACCCTGTCCCCTGACTTTTGCTCCTGTCCCGGTTGCCCTCATTGTCCCAGGAGCCCTGGGCCTGCCATGCTGTTCCCTTGCCTCCCTGCTTTCCCGTGACTACCCTCCTGCCTGCCACTGATAGAAGGATTCGAGCCAGGGCTCCTGGGACCCTCTTTCTTGGCCACCAATGTCTCCTGACGTCTCCTTGGGCAGCGGCATGTAAAGGCCAACAAAATCAGGTCGCAGTGACACTGTGACGAGGTGTCAGTACCTATGGCCGTCCCTGGACTCTGACAGGCACCTGGGCAAGCTTTCTCCATGACCCCTGGGTGATGAGTGACAAACAGCATCAGTCACAAGTACAGTGCGGCTGAAAGCAGAAGGAGATGCTGAAGGCAGCTGGGAGAAAGCCCCCCGGGCCTCCTGCCACTGGGAGCCCCTGGGACACTGTCAGCAGGAGACCTTCACAGGCGAGGCAGCGTGGAGTTGGTGGCACGCCCTCCCTCCCTCCCGGGGCCGCCACCTCCTGTGGGATAAGTTGAGGGTATTTGTAGGTTTGAGAGTCTCCAACTTTTGGAGGTCCCTTCCTACATCATCAAAAACATTTTAAAAATGCACTCGCGTCTCAGATTATTGAGCTGCTTTCACTAGTGGCCATTTGGAGCATTTCACAGGCATTTAATGCACATTTATTTGTTTTAATTTTTTTCTAAGAATATTGGAGCCGTATTTTGAAAAGTCCTAATGTTTTTGGAGGCCCTTGAATAATCCCACAAGCACTGAGTTTGTAATGCCCGGTGGGTAAAACAACTCTACCCTCTCATGAACTTTCAGGAAAGAGATCCCTCCAGCTTCTTTGTGACCTAAGTGCAAACGCTTCCCGTAGTGCCTTCTCTCCTCAGCCCCCAGACTCCCCTGGCATCTTCTTCTTAGAGCTTCCATAGCACCCAGATTCCATCAGCACGGAGGGACGGCTTACGCTTAGTGCCTATCCTGTCTGTCTCCTCTGCTGGAGCAGGAGCTGGGACCCTCTCTCACATCTGAACCCCCAGTGACTTAGTAATGGTGCCAAGTGGTGCATAGCAGGACCTCAACACGAGCCCATTAAATGCATGGAAGAAAGGGTGAATGGTTGGAGCTATGAGGCATGTTTCTAGATCCAGGCTTCTCACATTGCCATCCCTGGTTCCATGAGGCAGCAGCTGCTAGCAACCAGGTAGAAATGCAAATTCTCAGGTTCCTACCCCAGACCTCCTGAGTCGGAAACTCTCTACCAGTGTCACCTCCAGGGGACACGAATGCACTCTGAAGACAGAGAACCATGCTGTAGACCAGAGCTTCTCAAACAGATCACTTAAGAATCTATTAAAATGCAGAATCAGGAGCGCCTGGGTGGCTCAGTCTGTTAAGCATCTGCCTTCGGCTCCGGTCATGTTCCCAGAGTCCTGGGATCGAGCCCTGCATCCGACTTCTTGCTCAGCGGGGAGCCTGCTTCTCCCTCTCCCTCTGCCCCTCCCCCTGCTCCCGCTCTCTCTCTCTGTCAAATAAATAAATAAAATCTTTAAAAAAATGCAGAATCTGATTCAATATGTTTAGGATGTGCTCTGAGATTCTGCATTTCTAACAAGCTCCCAGATGAGGCTGGTGCTGGTCCATGGACCACACTCTGAGTAGCAAGGCTCTAGATTACCCTAGTCCAAGGTCCAGTATTCATTGCCAGTCAGGGAGAAGGAAATCTACACTTGGTAAGTGATGTCAATTCTCTGAGCCTCAGTCTCCTTATATGTCACAGGGGGACAATGATGAGCTTATTATTATGGATAAATAAAATAATACGCAATGCGTAGTGCTTGGGACATCATGAACACTTGGTAAATGTTTTCTCTTTCCTCGATCCTCCTCACACAGCTTCTGATCATTTTTCTTTCTCATTCAGGTATCAAAGCTCTTAAACACAAAGACTATGCTTTTATCCTTCCGAAGCCAGCCAGTAGAGATAGTTATTTGAATGACTGATGTTAAGTGATGAGAAGAACCTTTAAAATCTCCTCTAATGTTTCTTACAACCATTTAGGATGTGACAAACAGGATAAAAAAGGATGGGTGAAGTCAAAGGGATGGGAGTCAGGAATGGAAGGAGAGGTTCTCTTGGCTGAAGCTCAGGGAAGCAGAGCTAAGAGAACACCCATGTGACTCAGAGCCAACACACATTTACTGGGCACCGACTGCATGCCCTTGTCTGGCCCTTGGGGACATGGTGTCACTGGGATGCTGGGGAGGAATGGATGGAGGAACGGAATGTGGGGGCCTCGAAGCCTTTTCCTAATTGTGATCATTTTTCTTCTCGCAAGACGCAGACCCTCATTTGGACTTGGCTGGGGATTGTGTGGGCAGGGGAGGTATGGGTGTGGGGGGAGGAAGTCAGCATGAAATTAATTCTCTGCCTCTCCTCTCTGGAATGTCAATAATGTGCTGAGGACAGTGGGGGAGTGAAGTTGGCTGCCAGCACAACCCCCCCCCAAACTGGGCTCAGAATCTCTGAGCCCTCCTGGCAGTTTGGGGGCTCCTAGGTCCCCAGGCCTGTGGCATCTTGATTCTCCCATCCTGGCGAGCCAAGCGACCTTCACTGCTTCCGCCAGCCACCAAGGGGAGGCATGACCCACCCATTGCTAGGGTCTCCCTTTCTCCCAGGACATTGGGTGGGGCAGCAACCCTTGGTGAGAAAGTTCAGCTGAGTCTGCTCCAGATGGTAACAGTTTGGTCAGTCTGGGGGCTGGGAGCCCTGCCGCCCTGCCCGAGCCTCTCCATCATCTCCCACTGCTGTGCCATCTTGCCCCAGCTCAGCTGCCCCCACTTTCTGCAGTCAGCTGCAGAACTGGCCCAGGCAGCTGGGCCCTCCGTCACCACGCACTTGCATGCTCTGGAACTGCATTAAAATAGTTCACATTCACACAAGCCTCTGTTTATACAGGCTGGTGGTAGGAAGGGGGCTTTAACATGTTCCAAACTCTCATCTGATAGGCGGGGCAACTGCAGTGCAGGGAGCTCAGGTGACTTACTTGGGATCCCAGAGCCGGGTGGTTCGTGTAGAGCCAGCACTGTGCCTTTGCACCCCGAGGGCAGGCACACCGAGCTCCAGCTCCTAGGGAAGGCTGCTTGCCTGTCTGCCTGGAGTCAGCACTGATTGCAAATTCTAGCTCTGCAGACATGTGATGGCAGGTGCTTGCCCATTGGTAATGTTTCTAGAAATGGAGCAGTGTGGAGGACCAGTGCCCCATCCTCTGGTCCAGGAGGCTCTGACCTGGCAGGTTAGTGAGGGAGCTGATCACAGAGGGCAAGAGGCTTCTGGGATAGTGGGGACCATAGGAATTTGTGGGATGGGGATGACAAGGTGGGGACACAGAGGGCTGTTCCCATTCTGTTTGGTGTCTACAGTTGAGGTGGCGACTTCTCCTTCAAATGGACACGACATATATGTATATGTACACACACACACACAGTCTTTCCATTCTAAAAGTGGCATGCTTATTGTAGATACCTTGCAAATATATAAATGAGAAAAAGAAACTAGCCATACTTTTGACATAAAGGGATGAAGATTATTAATCTTATGTGTGCCAGTCCATACTTTCCTATGGATTATTTTACCCAGTTGAGTTCATAGTGAGTGTATCCTTTTAGATCTTGCTCATTTCACTTCACAAGTGCGTTTTCCATGGTATTACAAATTCTTTATTAACTGCCCTCCTTTGGGATGCAGAGCAATTCACCGTGGCTTGCTCATCCATTTGACGATTATTGGACATTTGGGCTGTTTCCACATTTTCCACATGATAACATGGAAATAAAAATGATTTCTGTACCCAAAGATTTTGTATATAAATGGCTAATAATCACAACATACTTCAATAGCTAATAAAGATCATAATGATATATATATATTTTTTTTTTTTTTTCAGAGAGTTTCCTAGGAACGGAGGGCGGCTTGATCAAAGGTCGACCAAGCTCCAGACTTGCCACCAAATTTTTTAAAAGGATGGTTCCAATTTTCCATCCCACCAGCCCTGTTTGAGATGCATGTGAAGGGGCACCTGAGTAGCTACCAAAGAGATAGAGGAGCAGTGGAGGCTTAGCACAGAGGTCACCATGTCTGGGTTCACATCAACCACAACATGCCCAACGTCCCAATGGTGCAGCCCAGTGCAAGTCATTTAACCTCCGTGGGCTTCGGGTTTCTCATTTTCACCATGGAACTGACATCAAGGCTCTGTCCCAGGGCTGCTTCCAGAATCAATGAACAATTACACGCGACAGGCTCCGAACGATGTGCATCCAAAGTCCTCATCAACACCAGCAGCGGCGAAGGATTGGTAATAATACCCATCCAGGTCTCAAGGACCTGAGCCCTTGGTTCACGCTCCTGGCAGACGCGGGGAGGCAGGGCCGACCCTGCACTCCGGTGGAGTCAGAGCACGTGCCCTCTCCTTGTACAATCGCTGAACAAATTCTTATAATTTAATCATGACTTTTAATGTTTGAAATGGTGGCTTTTACATTTTACCGGAGCTCCATTGCCGGCTGCTCTGTGTTATACCCCCTGTTTATATTGCAATGCAAATTATTCCTGGTGGAGAGTTTACAAACTGCACTTCCATTATTAATAGGGTTATGATTTCCCCCATTCCACTCTTATCTCTCTTGCTCGTGTAATACATAATTCATGCTCCCCACCCTTCACCCATCTCAGTGCCAGGGCGCAGCGCTCGCTCTCTCGTTTCCTGATGACTGTAATTGGTATGCAGTGAGAGTCAAATGACCATGTCCCTAGCCTTAGGCTCTCTCTAAAGGTGTTTTCTGGAAGGACTCACGTAGAGGAGAAATCGAAGCACGGGACCATCTCTGGTCCAGGCTTGAGTTCCAATTCTTTCTGAGCTCGGAATCCTAGGCAGACACGCGTGGGGC
Source organism: Mirounga leonina (assembly GCF_011800145.1). Classification (NCBI taxonomy): domain Eukaryota; kingdom Metazoa; phylum Chordata; class Mammalia; order Carnivora; family Phocidae; genus Mirounga; species Mirounga leonina. The sequence goes on along the minus strand of NW_023270374.1, from coordinate 31,176,281 downwards.
TTCCCGAGGCCCTAAAACAGAATCGGCCAGTCGGAAGGAAAGGGGTATCTTGGCTGAGGATGGATCATGGCATTGGCAGGGGGCTGAGGTGGTGGGGCAAGGAGTGAGCTCCGTGGGCTTCCACTGGCTAGCATGGTCTGGGTGTTCCTGGACAAGTTGGAGCCTTGATCCTCACCCCATACTTGCTGAGTGCCCTTCTCTGCAGGTGGGCAGATGGCCAGCTTTTCCCATGCCCACCTTGACATTTAAGGCCCTGGGCTGGCCCTTCTCACTGAAAATAGACATCATGGCGGAGTCCCGTCAGAAAATCCGGGGCTGGGGGTGGAGAGCCGTCAGTCTCAGGATCAGAACTCCTCCTACATGCTTGAGCTCAGGACCAAAGGCAGGCAGACCCCTTCTCCCCAGGCAGCTCTGGGTTGCTGGGTTGGGGTGCATGTGCTGGAGGCTCAGGGAGGCCTCAGAAGAAACTGATCCGAGGAAGCCACAACATGGGGCCTCTTAGCCCCCAGGAAGCAAGCCGTTGGGGACATAGGGCCACCGTCCTCTCAAACTGCTTTGCAGGCCCTCCCGGCTTGGGCTTGGGTGACAGTCCCAAGGACACTTGCCTCCATCAGAGGGGACACGTATTCTTTGATTGAAATCCCACATGCTTCCCCAGATGGCAGGGTCCCGGCTGCCTACACATCCTCTCGGGGGATGTTCTTTCTCACCTGGCAGGTATCCTGTCTCTGTCCGTGGTCACCCCGATGCCACACTTCTCCAGAAGCTCTTCCCCGGGCGGCCTGGTTCCCTCAGCTGACGGCAGCCCTTCCAGCATTGTAGTTCCTGCATGGGAATAACTTCTTGCTTGTTAAACCTGGGTGCAGCTCTCTTGGGTGTGTGGGTGGGGGGTCCTGGAGCATGCACAGTGTCACCCACACAGTTTCCCTGCTAATGACCCACCACGAGGACCCAGGGACAGGCTGGGTTCGAGGGCCTATTCTTTTCCTCGGTGCCCTGATCAGTGCCCAGGAGTTGGGGGCATCTCTGTTCCCCTATTCGAGAGTCTTAGTTCCCACAGTCAGGGGCGGACAAGTAGTCTCACGCTTCCCCTGACTCTAAGTGCTTGTGTTGGGGACTTGCTGGGCCAGGTCCCCTGGGTGGGGCCACAGAGAGCCCCTTGGACACCTCCCTGGGCTTTCATAGTCCCTGAGGCCAGAGCAGCCTCCTGGTCTGAGCGAACCCAAAGGCCCTTTCCGGAGGCCCTGTCTGGACGCCCTGTGGCTCTGTTTCCTCACCACAACCCTGGCAGTGACAGGAACTCAAGTCCCTGCCGGGCACACACCCCCATTTCCCGGCAGGCTCTGGACCGCACCCTGTCCTCGCATCTCCGTGTCCCCTCCTCTCCCTGCCCCTCCCTCGAGCACACCTTCACAGACACACACGCATCAGCTGCCCACGGCCACGCTCACAGACGTAAAGGCACACGGACGCCTGGAGCCCGACACGTGAACACACACGTGAGACGAACATGGACACGCCTGTGCATGCGTGTACACACGTCCAGAGGCACGCGTGAACGTATGCACACGTAACAGGACCCAGGGATAAACACGCGCACACCAGCCCACGCTCACTTCCAGGAAGCCCTGCTTCTCCCCCACGTGCTGGGCGCGTGCAAAGCCACAGTGCGTACTCAAACCCACTTGCACCTCCAAGGCCCCCGAGTGACTGAATCATGAAGCACTTTCCTGTTTGAGTTTATTTTCTTCTGGCAGCGGGGAAATGCTTATTTCCAAGAAGCGGAGCCAGGGGAGTTCGCCGAACCCTCGCTGCTGCGGCTTGGGCACATTCTGGCATCGGGCTCTGTCCCTCGGGGCTCTGTTTATACAGCCCCGTTTCTCCTGTTTCTCCCCATCTCTGGGTGCCACCAGGGTGAGCTGAGCCGAATCGAGTTGCCAGTTTTAAAGCTTCTGTTTATTGGACATTGACAAGACCCCTTTGGCCATTGCCAAGGATCCAGGGGTGACCTTTGCTAACCTCTTCCCTGAGTGTCTTGCTTCCTAGCTCCAGGAGCTGAGAGTCGGTTCAAGCCTCCTGTTTATGGCAGGTCTCTTGTAAAGTCTCCTGCGGCCCTCTGGCGCGGCTGTTTTGTGTGAGGGACTCAGCTTTACACGAATTAACCCCCTCAAAGACAGGGTATTTTATTTTATTTTTTTTGCCCGTTTTGTTTGCTATGGTCTCCTTAGCACTTGGAACAGAACCAGGCACACAGGAGAGGCTTAAGGAATATTTGTTGCACGCATTCTCTAACCTGACACAACAACCCTTTGAGTTAAGTATTGTTTTTCTCATTTTACAAATTTCTCATTTTACAGACTGAGGCTCCTTGTGGAGCCAACCCCAAACCTGCAGTTAGAAAGTGAGCGAGGAATTGAACCCAGGTCACTGGCTTCGCGGTGCAAGTTTCTATACCGTTAGGGGCGGTTGGCCTTTCTGGTCTTTGGGATCCCAAACTTTGAGAACCGTGTAGCTTATGATTTATGCCACAGTGCCTTTAGGGTGAATGAAGGCAGAGCCCAGCTCATAGAAGCTGAACCCCATCATCTGGATAAATAGGTCACTCCTCTGCTGGCTCCACTGGTTTTGGGGTTTCCCTATTGTGTTGCCAAGTCTGGCTTGTCTTTACCTAGAACAGCCTCGCCTCGGGTCATAGGTGAGAGTTTCTCAGAGTGACAAAAACATACCTGAACCAAGGCCAGGTGTGTGTCTGCCCTGGGCCCACCAGAACAGTCTCATCTTCGGGAACTCGTTGGTTGTGTGATGCTCGAGATTGTTTGATTGATTGATTGATTCATTCTTTCAGCACATCTTTATTGATCACCTCATGTCATGGTCCTGTGTTTTGACTCTGAGGAAACTGAGTTGGATTGGATGTAATCATTTCTTTCAAGGGGCGGGGCAGTCTATTGGAGGAAGCAGAGATGGGACCAAAATATACCCTGGGCCACAGCACGAACGTAATAAGGAGGCCAGGGCATCCTCAAAAGAGAGAAATTTGCCATTTAACCCCGAATTATCAAACGACGGTGAACAACAGAATCACCTTAAAATACAATAGCTTTACAGGCCCCAGGTATGTGACCTCAGAAAATCTGGGAAGGGGGTCCAAGAATATGCATACTTAACCATCCTCCCCAGTCGATTCTGGGACAAGGGGTCGGGGGTGGGAGGGCAACACTCTAAGAAGATCGATACCACGGAGTCAGAGAAAATGTCACAGGGACAGTACTACACTCTTAAAGGATGTACAAGTGTTTGTCAACAAGCAAGAAGAGAAGATGCTTTACAGTGTTGTAGAGTCAATTTTAAAACACGTTTGGTGGACAAGTAACTAGCTAATGAAGACATAAATAAAATACAACATAAAAATGACTCACTCAGGGTAACTAACCACTGTCCTTAGTTGAGTGCATGCCCTTCCAGAACTTTTTTATCAACATCAAATATATGAGTACAATTCCCCTGTGTCTCAGTCTGCGCCTGTGTCTGCTTGTACAACTATGTCTGTGAGTCTGTCTGTGCGTTTACAGATGCCGCTCAGGAGCACCACCCTCACTGTGGTCTCTGCTGATGCTGGGACCCCCAGGACGCTGAGGTTCCTCTCCTTTTGCTCTCCAAGGGTCTAAAGAATCCTCCCTCCTAGGTCCTCTCTGTCTTCTGTGTGTGTTTTTAATTGATACACCTCTTTCTATTTTACTGAGTTTATTTTATAAATAATTTCCATTGAAGGAGAATATAAACATGCACATGTCCTAAGTTTCCAGCTGCTGATTTTTCTCAAGCTGACCACACTGCTGTGACCAGCACCCAGATCACGACACAGAGCACGGTCAGCACCCCCTCCATTCCTGTTCTTTTCCCCCTCCTCACGCTACGACTTGGGCGGGAGACTCGGGGGTGGGACTCAGGGGGGGGATTTGAGGTCCACACACCACACTCTTCTCTGTAACTCCCTCTCATTTTCCTTTGGTGTTGCTTCTCTCCCCAGGTGCTCATCTTGAACTTCCATGTCTGCGGGATACTCCCAGCAGGTCACGGTGCAGGGATAAGGTTTGGCTCCAGCCGAGCCAGGGACAGAGCTGAGAGCTCTCAGCAATGGCCAGATGACGGGTTCTGGGAGACGGGCTGTCCTGAGAGATCCTCACGAGGGCCCAGACCCTGTTTACATTTTGATCTCAGTCAATTTTGTGACATCTTGCTGTTCCTTTGCACAAACATGCTGCTGGAAGTGCTGCTAGAAACCTACATGCTTCTTTGGACTGAGGCCCCATGCAAATGGCCCTCCTCTGCCTCCCCCCGTGCCACCCTCTTCCAGAATGATCTCACATGTTCGAGGCTTGATTCTTCACCAACTATCGGCAACAACTGTCACCGCTCTTTGCCCTGGAGCCCTTTAAAGAGTTGTATTAATTATTTTTTATTTTTATTATATCTATCTTCTTTTAATTTCAAAAGGAGTGGATGCTTGTGGGAAAATATGCGAATCATAGAGCAACTACAGAGTGAACATCTTTCCTATTTGCTCACAATTCCGCCTTCCCACCGTCCAGGGGAAACCACCAGCAGCAGAAATGATGTGTCCTATACCAGAGCTCTCTCTTTATCCCTATCTTAGCTTTTGCCTAAACTGGGATCATATTATCCTATTTTACAATCTTTTCTTGGCATTAGCAAAATGTCATGCTCATCTTTCCAAATCAGTACATACGCATCTATTTCATTCTTTTTAACAACTTCATAGAAGTCAACAGTTTGGATGTGCCATAAATGACTTGTCTGGTCTTGATTTTTTTGGGGGGAGGGGAGAAGAGGGTGGTATTTAAATTGTCTCTTACTTTTTCTGTGACAAATAAGGCTGCAGTAAACATGCTTTACACTTACATTTGTCTGAATGCTTCAAATGGGAGTCTGATGGCAGGAGTCAAAGCACAAATGCCTTCTAAATGTTGATACGTTATTACCAGCAGAATAATGCACAACTTCCCCTCTTTCACTGTTTTATATTCTAAATCTTTTTAGTGTTTACCAATTTATTGGTAGAAAAGACGACCCTCTTTTGATTTATGTTCCCCTGTGCCCTGATAAGGATTAACATCTTCCCATATTTTTCCTTTTAAATAAGGACTAACCCTCTCAAGAAAAGAGCCAGGAGACAAGGTGGTGGGTCCTGGAATGTTTGGGGAACAGGAAGAAAGTCTGAGTCTGGAACTCAAGGCAAAAGGATGGGAAAGATGGTGGAAAAGTTGGCAGAAGGCCAGATTGTAAAAGGCCATGTGTGGCTGGGTAAGGACTTTGGGCTTTACCTTAAAATCGATGGGAACCACCAAAGGCTTTTTTAAAGAGGGAGGTAGACTGATCAGCTCTGTGTGCTAGCATCCGTGCACAGGGTGGATTGAAAGAACGAAACTTGGAGGGGGTGGTGGCGAGGGGAGAGGGGGCGGGAGAGGGAATGAAGGTAATGGCTCATTGTAGGGATGGACAGAAGAAGCCTTAGTCAGGAAACATTGACCTTCTTGAGGGCACATTTGACATGCGTTTGACGGGGTGCTGGTAGGATTTGACTCCAAAAAAAGATGGGTCAGGACTTCTGTGGGATTGCGCAAATCTTCTAACGTTTCCATTTGGTGACGATGGCACTTGGCCCATCACCATTGACCAAGACCTCTTCTCGGTCTGGTCACCTGGATGCCCGAAGCAATGCCACTGGGATCTTCTGCTTCTAGCTGGTTCAGGTGCTTGAGAGGACTTTCTTCTCTCTCCTTGACAATGGCCGGCTCCATGTTGCCCCTGTTGGGTTATGATCTGAGCTTAGCTGATTACTATCTTCTGAGATTCCTTGAACTAAATATGTGAAGAACCGTCAATTTAGCCACATGCTCATTTTCGGGAGTAAGGGCTATGGTCCTGGTGTCTTAGGAGGCTTAGCACTTAGTCTCTGCCGTTGAAGAGCTAGAGTCAAATCATGGAGAGAAGGGCTATGTCCATGAAACAGAAGTATCTGATGCCATAGCTACAAAAAATACGATGCCCACAAACCCTGAGGTTTTAACCTAAGGCAGGGGCGACGGTGGTGGTTTGGATCTATCGGCAAGTATATGTGCAGGCAGGGGGTTCACAATTCTCAAGGACTCCCTCCTGGGTGATTCCTATTTGATGTCTCTTACCTGTTAGATACCCACAATTTAATATGATTAAGACCAGACATTTTATTCTTCTCCCCATGGTCTCAGCCAAGACCTGCTTAAGTCTTCTTCCAGTTCTGGAACATGGTGCCATGGCTCAGCCACTTGGCCAGAAAGCTAGCAGTGTCTTTGGACTGTACCCTCTCTCCCATCGCCCCCATTAATACTCACCCTATGGATCATCCATACAGACGTCCCACAGGTCATTCCTCTTACTCATGTCTGCAATCCGCCCACCTCTGCCTATTTTCATTACTGTGCTGGTCCAAGCCACCACCATGTCTCAGCTTGAAGGCAGCGGCCCTTTAAATGGTTTCTGCACTTCCCTTTCTGCCTACCTAAAATCCACTCTCCATGTGATCTTTTTTTTCTTTAAAGATGGGGTGGGTCATGCAACTCACGTGCTTCGACTCCTTCAATGGCTTCCCATTGCAATAAGAAAAATAACCCAAGCTTCTTGCCTAAGAGACCCTATTTGATCTGGCCCCTGATAACCTCTTGGACCTCATCTGGGACCAGTCTCCCTAGCTTGCTGTTTTCACTTCCTCAAATAAGTCAGGCTCCTTCCCTGTCCTTTGACTATGCTCTTCCTTGTGTCTAAAGCCCTCTTTCACGTGTTTGACTCCTGTGTGGGATCCTCAGCGTCCTTAGGGCTTCAGGGAGGCATTTGAAGACCACCCTATTGGAGGAGGGTACCGATCATTCTTTAATCTTGGCATCCTGCATTTCCTTCCTATTGTTTTGTTTCCTTTCTTATGGAGGTATACCAGGCATACAATAAAGTATCAGAAACACAGTAATTTTAAGTGTATGATTCAATGATTTTGACATATGCATACATATATGCACATTCCTATCATATTTCCAGCTCCCTGGTGGCCCTCATGTTTGTTGTTACTTACCTGCTTTGCAAAGGGCAATAACCTGATCACACACCATTAGGGTACAATCCCAAGGAATCAGATCCTGACCGCTGGCTGGGTGTAAAAGTTCATACAACACCCTTGAAGGGCAATGTTGGAGTATCTGTTAAGTTTTAAAATGTATGTACCCATCGAGTATGTAACAATTCGTCTTTCAGAAATTGATCCTACAGATACACTCTTACCTATGTGTGAAGGTCAGTGTACCAGCACTGTTTATGGGGAGAAAATATTGGAAACGCCCCAAGTGTTGCTTCGCAGGGGGCAGGTTATGGAAATTATGGTTTGTTTATGCAAGAGAATACTATGGTAGCTGGGAACAAGAACATGCAGTGTTGTGGGAAAATCCTCAAGCTACATCAAATGGAAAAAGACACAGGATGATGGGATCCTCTCTTTTGAATAAAAGAAGGCTGTGTTTAGCTGTCCATGCTTGCCTAGAGACCTGGCTCACCCAAGAAACTAGTCACAATTATTCTCTGGGGAGGAGAATTCAGTCGTCTTGGGTGGGAAGCAAATGTTTCCTATGTTAACTTTTTGAATGGTTCAATTTTTTCCCCTCCTATGTAAATGTAATGCCTTTTCCAAAAAAATAGGAAAAAAAAATAAAGTCTTTGGACTCCGAGGGAAAATGTGCAGTGTGCTGGGCGAACAGGCTCCAACAGGCCAGGACTGGGCTGGGAGGATAATTTGGCCTGACTTGGTCTTCGGCACAGAGGGGACTGGCTGGCTTAGAACTTGGCTTTCCGGGGGTCCTCCAGGGATCCTTCAGGAGACAGCTGTTGTCCGCAGGTGCAGTGGAAGTCAGCGGATGTTCTGTTAGGGAATGCAGGCCCACCTTCCTGTCCTGCAGTCTGCGGTGACAGGTGCCCCCACTCCTGTCCTCGGCAGCTCCCCTCGCCTCCCGTCTCACTTGGAGGCTCAGCGAGCCGGCGGATAACCGAGGAAATGTCCTTTTTCGGATTCGTAAGAACTGTTGCTTTGTTTTTTAAATCGAGAGAGCTTTAGAACAAAAACATGCTCCAACAGGCAACTGGCTGTCCCTCTACGAGGCCCTCAGGGATCTTAGGTAGGATGGTGAGTTTGGGAGTGGGCCAGATGGGTTTGGGTCACAGCACAATCTCTTAGCAGCTGTGCATCCTCGGGCAAGTGAGGGGACTGCTCTGTGCCTCCGTTTCTCTGTTGGTAAACTGGGATCAGAATTCCTGCCCAGGTCAGAAAGCAATGGGATAACGTCTGTCCACCTGCTTTGTGAAGGCAAAGGTCGTTTGTATTACAGAGCGTATGAGTTTCCTGGGGCTGCCAGAACAAAGGCCCACAAACTTGGGGGCTTAAAACAGCAGAGGGCGCCTGGGTGGCTCAGTTGGTTAAGCGACTGCCTTCGGCTCAGGTCATGATCCTGGAGTCCCTGGATCGAGTCCCGCATCGGGCTCCCTGCTCGGCAGGGAGTCTGCTTCTCCCTCTGACCCTCCTCCCTCTCATGCTCTCTGTCTCTCATTCTCTCTCTCTGAAATAAATAAATAAAATCTTAAAAAAAAAAATAAAACAGCAGAAATATCTTCTGTCCCCATTCTGGAGGCTGGAAGTCTGAAATCAAGGTGTCAGCAGGGCTGGGCACTCTAGGGAGGCTCCAGGGCAGAATCCTTCACTGTCTCTTCCAGTTTCCAGGGGCTCCTGGGGTTCCTTGTGTGCGCCCCTCAACCCCCACCTTTGTCTGGAGACCTTCTCTTCTCTCTGTGCTTTTCTCTCCTATCTGGATGCTGGCTACTGGATTCAAGGCTCACGAGGATGATCCAAGATGATCTCATCTCAAGGTCTTTAACTTAATTATATCTACAAAAACCCCTTTTCTGAGGAATGACGGAAGCCTGTGTCTCTCTTTTTCTCTCCCAACACCCTGTCTGCCTCCTGCCCGGCCTCCTAATCAAACCAACACCAACCTGACTTCGAGGGCTCAGCCCTGGGAGGCGGCTTAGCGCCGGGACGCCGTCCTGTAAACGCAAACCATTGCATTCACGCCCATTTGAAAACTGAATGAGGGCTACAGCCTAGTTAACAGCATTTTACCAGGGCCCATTTTCGGCTTTTGCTGTTGTGTGACAGTTATAAGTTGCCACCACTGGGGGAAGCTGGGCAATGGGTTCAAGGCTCTCCCCATGCCCCGTGCTGTTATTACTGTTATTATTATGGAAATTCTGGTGAGCCTATAATAATTTCCAAAGAAAAAGCTGAAAAACCAAACAACTTCATAAATACTTGAAACCTCTGCCAGAAATAACAACCCCTATGGGCATTTCTGGAAGGTAGAAGAAGGCTATCCCTACAACCCCCAGCCCAAGTTGGGCTGAATGAATCCTCCAAGGGCAGCCTGGGAACCCCATCCCCACAGGCTGTTGGGAAGTAGCCCTGTCTGGCCTGGCCCAACCCCCTCCCAGGCCTCCGGGGAGCCTGTCCTGGTCAGCCTCCTCCCTTGGAAGGGGGTCCCGCAGGGTCCTCCCGAAGCCTCCCCAGGCCGGGGCTGGTCCAGATTGCAGACACATGGCTGGGCTGTCCCAGCGCCACCCTGCCCTGCCGCCCAGGCCGGGCCCCATTGTGGCTGCCGCCTGCACACAGCTCCGGCTCCTATGGGCCTCTCTCCTGTGCTTTCCTGGCAGCCCTACGGCCTCAGTGACCCCTGAGTCAGATGCTCTGGGCTCCTAGGAGGTGCTCCTCTGGCTCAGAGCCAGTCTGCCTCACCCTGCCTCAGGTTGTCATCAGACGTGTCCTCCTCCTTCTCCTCCTGGGCAGGCTGCTCCGTGCCTTTTCTGTCCCCTGGCACACTCCAGCTTCTACTAGTCTGGGCAAGTTGGACGCACCTTCCCTGGGCCACTTTTCTGGTTCTTTCTCGACTTCCTCCTCACCTGGGTGGAGGCTGCAGGCGAGTTCTACACAGTGTGGCCTGGTGGTTGGTGTCCCAAGCGCTATACGTTTGGAGTCCACGGATGGGCTTTGGGGTCTCTGGGGACCCACTGACCTTGTGTACAAAATGCATGAACATTTTTCCGGGACAGAAACTGATTCTCAGAAAGTTCCAAGACCCACAAATCATTTTGAGCTTCTGAGGACAAGAAGGGGCTGTGACTTAGCTGTGAGGCATTTTGTTTCCGGCATCAGCCTGCCTGGACTAGGATACCGTCTCTATCGAGCGAGCCCACCCCCTGTCCTTGGCTTCCTCCCTTGTAAGGCGAAGTAAATGATGGCATCTATGTATCTGCCTGCTGTCAGGAGTCAATGGGAAAGTCATGACAAGTAGCCAGTAGGGACCCAATGGAGATCAGCTGTTGTTATCACCTGCCTTGAGCGTCTATTACTTCACCCATGCTAACAACCACCGTGTGAGACAGGGGTTATCAACTTCTTTTCAAAGACTTCATTTGCCGAACCTCACACACACTCTAAAAGACAGGGCTGGGATTCAAACCCACAGCCTCTTACCTTTCTGCTACATTTTGCTGTTGCTCATTACAGAGAATGAGAGGAGAATAAAAGTGATGGAGTGTGAGAGTTGGGTAAACAGGCCACTGGGCGACAGAAAGGAGTGGTCTTCACATTCCAGGACCTGCCTGACCTCTGGGAATCCCTGAACTCAGGCTGCTCAGCCTAGAGCCACTGGCTTCCAATAAGATGCCTCAGGTTTGTGGTCTTGCTTCTTGAAGAGCATCTGAGAGTTGCCATGCTGGGTCTTGTCAACTCCCAGCCCTTCCAGAAGTGAACGGAGGTGCCTATTTGAAAGATAAAAAGATGAGATTCCAGATGATTCCAAAGTAGCTGAGCATGACCTCAGATAATCGCTCAAAAATTCTGTATTCTGAACCCCAACAAAGGACGGGGCCTTCCCTAGGTGTGCACATGGAAATGCTCACTAGGAGGGGAATCCTCCAAAGAAGGGTTTTTTTTTTTTTTGACTGGGAAGGTAGTTCCACATTTGGTGTTAATGGTTTCCCAATTAAAAGCTGCACCTGAATGTCCATTTCCAAACCTGCACTCATGATTTTCCCCCCCAGTCCCACTACCAATGCCTGACTCATTTCAGAAAATGGCAGCACCACCACTCAGAAACCTGGGAGTCGATCTGACCCTGCCTGTCCCTCATGACCCCAAAACAAACCCATCACTAAGTTCTGTCCATTTTACCCTTAAAACATCTCCTAAATTTATCCATTTGTCTCAGCCACCACTGGGTCCCTCACCGTCTGTCCCCACAAAACCATTTTCATAGCTCTCAACTGATTTCTCTCATCAATCTCCTTTCTTCATACTCCCTAGACACTAACTACCCCAAGCTGGAGTAATCTTGAAAAAATGCCTATCTGGTTAAGTTACCCCTCTGGTTAAAAATCTTTTAATGTTCTTGAATGACACACCTAAGATTCATGGCTTCACGTCATGGAAATATTCCTTGAGAATTGTGTACGATTATTGAACTCCAATTAATGACATGCATGCAATATTTGGATAAAATGTTCATGTAAGTGACTTCCACTTACCATGAAATGTGTCAAAAAATAAGATGGATGGATGGGTGGACAGAAGGATGGCTTGATGGACAATAAGTGACAAAGCAAATGTAGCAAAATGCTAATTGTAGAGTCTAGGTAGTGGGCATATGAGGATTCATTGTTCAACTCTGACTATGTTTTTTCTATGAAAAATTTCATAATAAAATGTTGGGAAAATTTTCTTTAACAGCTACCGTTACACCAGAATTACCTCACCTTGGTCCCTAGAACCCTGTCCAATCTCCTTGCGCTCCTCTATGGATGCATCTTGTACTAATCTCTCTCTAAGACTTCTTGTGCTCCAGACACAGGGCTTGTCTTTCAGTTTTTAAATGTAATATCCCCTCCTATTTTAGAGTGTCCCTGGCTCTAATCACAATTCCAACACAGTCAATTGTGTGATTATAGGTTGAACTATACAAAATGCCATTTCTGTAGGTGAGTTAATCAAATGTTAGCAATTTCATAGGACTCAAACAAATGACTGTTTGATGACCACTCGGCCCTAGACTCTAAGCTCTATAAGGTATATAGTGCCTACCAGTGTCTGGCAAATGGTAGAAACTCAAAATTTTCTTTTGAAATTTAATTAGACTGATTAATTAATTGAGAGACAGCCACTTACGATTTTACCATCTATTTTCTTGACTGTACATATTCTGAAGTGTTGAGAGTTGCATAAGTATTCAGAATTACACACCTTTCTCTGACTTAAGCCAATTCTTTGTTTATAAAAGGGAAATCAAGAATTCTCTCTCCCCAAATCTAGGTATTTCAACAAAGCATCTTGCCTTACCCAATTCTCCTGTCAACTAGGTCTGAGTTGTAGTTTTGGTTTTCACAAACATGGCCAGAGTGGAGCACTGATGACCATCAGGGTTCAGACATGTGCAAGGCATGTCCCACAACTGGGAGAGAGAGAGGAGTTTTTTACTGAATTCCAGATGGGCCTATCTTGATAGCTGTTAATGAGCACAATGTTACCTCTCTGATTCTGTTTCCCCATGGGTATATTTACACAGCTCCACTTTCCAGAATTGTGACAACTAAATAAAGCGATATGGGAAGAGCCAGCATAGCAGGACCACAAGGACATTGTGTGCTTTTATTTTCTTGCAACGCTCTTCCATTTACTGTAGTCATGAGTGAACCTGAAGGCAGCTTTAGCCTTGAGGGTGAGGCTGAGGTTACATAGGCTGAGATGCAACACTGTTTGCTCACCTTGTATCCTTGACCCAGATGTCCTGATGTTCCAGTTACTGTCAGGGAAACTGGATAAGGGGGACTGGGCACACAGGACACTTCATTCTTGGAAATGGAGAACCCTGTGCACTGGATGTTCTAAATGGATTGACACTGGGTCGAGGAAAGAAAGAGAACTCTTTGCGAGAGTTCAAAGACTCAGGCCAAGGGGCATGTGAGTCCATTTAGTAAAGTTTGGGCTTTTTACCATAGGCTACAGAATGATCTAAGTGTCCCATCAGCAAACACAGGATTTACCCCACACAAAGGTCTGGATAAATGATTGTTTGAAGTATGAAGAAACAAACAAGAAAACTCTTTGGTGATATGATGATACATTTATTGGACTAAAATTAGTGCCATCTTCTTCAGAGTATATACTTCAGCTACTCGATACGTTATTAGACAATCTAAAATTGGAATCTTTTGTTCTAAACACAAGCAGCCTCATGAATTGATTAGAGAAGCAAATTTCAAACAAAGCAAAAAATAATTGCAGAAACTTCCCAATTTTGTCAATGGGAGATAATGGCCTTATTGGAGGACTATTTGGAGCAGAGGTTCTTAAACTTGACTGTGCCTTAGAAATACCTGGGGATCAGCATCTCTTACGGTTTGCCTCCCTCTCAATTTTCATCTTATATTATTTTTCCTTCCCTTCTCCTATGTTCATCTGTTTTGTTTCTTAAGTTTCATATACGAGTGGGATCGTATGGTATTTGTCTTTCTCTGACTGACTTATTTGGCTTAGCATGATATCCTCTAGTTCCATCCACGTTGTTGCAAATGGCGAGATTTCATTCTTTTTGATGGCTGAGTAATATTCCTATATATATATATTTATATATATTCTTTATCCATTCATCTAAGAAACAAGCTGAGGGGTGCTGGAGGGGAGGTGAATCGGGGAATGGGGTAACTGGGTGATGGGCATTAAAGAGGACATGTGATGTAATGAGCACTGGGTATTATATGCAACTGATGAATCACTAAATTCTACCTCTGAAACTAATAAAAATAAAATAAAATAAAATATACACAATTCAGGTACTGAACTTAAAAAAAAAGAAAGGAAATGCTTGGGAGCTTGTTAAATCCTGCCATGCCTGGGCTCCACCCCTAAAGGAGTCAAATTCTGAAGGTCTTGGGTGTGGCCTTTGACTATCCATGTTTATCAACCTCCCTTAGTGATTCAAATAAAAATAGCCCAGGGACTACAGTTTGGGAACAACTGGCTGAGTGGTTGTAATAGTCAGAATAATGACCCACCAAAGACACCCATGTGCCAATCTCAGGAACCTGTGAAAATGTTGCTTTACATGGTAAAGGGAATTAAGGTTGAGGATACAATTAAGGTTGCTAATGAGCTGACCTTGAGATGGGGAGATTATCCTGGATTAATGGGTGAGCCCACTTTTATTACATGTGTGCTTAAAAAATGGAGATGCTTTCCTGGCTGTGGTCAGAGAGGGATGGGAAAATGGAAGAGGTGTCAGAGAAATGTGATATTACTGTTTATTTATTTATTTTTAATTTTTTAAAAAGATTTTATTTATTTATTTTAGAGAGAGAGAGAGCACAAGCAAGGAGAGGGGCAGAGGGAGAGGGAGAGTGAGAATCCCAAGCAGACTCTGCGCTGAGTGAGGTGCCTGACACGGGGCTTGATCCCCGGACCCTGAGATCATGATCTGAGCTGAAATTAAGAGTTGGACAAGCCTTAATTGACTGATCCACCCAGGTACCCCAACATTACTAGTTTTGAAGACAAATTAAGTGTCCCATGAGACACAGAAGATGGGTGGCCTCCAGAAGCTGGAAAAAAGAAGGGAATGGATTCTCCCATAGAGCTTCTAGAATGGAACACAACCCAACTGACACCTTGACTGTAGCCCAGTGAGACCTGTGTTCGACTTCTAACCTGTAGAACTATATGTGAGATGTTCAATTTGAATTGTTTTAAGTCACTAAGTTTGAGGTTGTTTCAACAGCAATAGAGAACTAATGCAGCGGTCTTCTGGTTTGGTTGTTTCTTTTCCTTTTCTTTTCCTTCTTTCCCTTTCCTTGCCTTTCTTTCTCCTTCTCTTCCCCCCCTCAACCCCACCCCAGTCTCCTCTTCCTCCACCTCCTCCTCCTTTTTTTTTTTTTTTTTTTGTTAGTTGTGCTCTGCTGAGCTCCAGGGATCTTGTAACACAGTGCATTGATGTCGTGATCCTCAGTTCCTCCCAGAGGATGGGCCATTTGTGTTTACTGGGGGCAGCCTTATGGTTTCTGCAGACCTCGAAGGCAGCCTCAGAGTGGTTTTTGTCTCTCACTCACCAGTCAGTCCAAGCATGTAAGGCAATTTCTTCTCCACTTGCTAGCAAGCAAGGAGTGAGTGGAGAAGGCAGCTATTGCCTAGACTTCAGGCAGCAGAAAAGTCATTCCTTACTGATTGGAGCCATCACTGGGCAGGGATATTCAATCTTATTCCAGGAAGAGTAAGGCATAGGGGCACAATGCATTTCTTTTGTTTGCTTTCTGTTGAGATATCTCTCTCTACTTTTTCTTTGACCTGAAAACTAGGCCCATTTCTTTGACTTGAAAACTGGGCCCACTTTTCAAGTCCAGACTTGATAAGGCAAAGGGTGGTGTAGACAAGACAGCTTAGAACTTTATGGTGACAATGATAAGCCCCAAGCATTTGAAATGGATCTTATAAGCTACCTGCCTGATGGTAGGCTTGGGATGAAGCATTCACTCCTTCATTTCATCTTCACACCCCTGCCAGAGATAAGAACTATTATTTCTCTTTTACAGATAAGGAAACTGAGGCTCAGAAAAGTGAAGTGTCACTTTATTCATGTACCCAATCAGGGGTGGAAATGGGACTGGAACACAAGTCTTTATGACCAGAAAAACAGAATTTTTTTTTTCCCCCTTTTGGGCCTTCCTTAGACAATACATACCACTGCTCTTTATGAGATACATTTCTTTCTTGGCCACTAATCTAATGATGAATAAATCATGGATCATGGCTGTAAAGCTTGATTCTTATGCTACACCCAAGTGAATGTCCCATCGGCCTCAGTAGCAATTAGCTTCAATGAGAAGCTGAAGTTACCTGATTAATAATAATACCACCACCTGCTATTTATAGATGGCCATTCTCCAAGGAGCCCAAAGTACTTTGTAGACGTTATCTAATCCAGTCCTGCTGTGTTACAGTAAGTCGGGTCTAAGCCTGTGGTATCCTTGTCTTTTCACAGGCTCATGTTCACAGAGGGCTAGTCTTGGCACCCATCATACAAAGGGTTGGCATCCCCTACTAGTCCATCAGTGACTTGTTCCACCTTGTATGACTTTGTTCTCTGTGGAAATCAGGCCAGGTCTGTCATCACGAATTCTGCTTTCCATGGGCCTTTGGCATTGCTCGCACCAGAGGACCTGGGCAGACTGCTTCGTGTGAATTTCCAAGGCTTTGTAAAGAGTTCATCTGGACTCATTTCCAGACAGAGGCACCTATGAATTGCTCCTGGGAACAGGATCATCATTTTCTTTTCTTTTTTTTTTTAATTTAAATTTATTTATCCGAGGTTCACATTTGTAGAGCTTTTCAAATATAACTTCAGTGAGATTCCTTCATTTTCATTTTCTTCTCCTCTTTCTCCTTCCTCCTCCTCCTTCTCTCCCTTCCTTCTCCTCCTCCTTCTCCTCCTTGTCCTCCTCCTTGTCCCCCTTCCTCCTCTTCCTTTATAATTAACACAAACTTATCTAGTGCTAGCTATATTCCTGGTCCTGTGCTAGGCACTTCAGAGGGCCTGCTTGACTTACTTCTTCACAACAGCTACCAACAGTAGTTGTCGTTACCAATCTCATTTTACAGGGTAGAAAACTGAGACATAGCATGATAAATGATTTATTTCGTTCTGATTGTTGACAGTCTAAATGGTCCCAGGTCAACTTGAGAAAATCTAAGCATTCACCATCTAGCACAGAGCCAGGTATGCATGAGACACTCAGTGAGTAACCGTTGATTAGAATAAAAGAATGATTTCCTTTTATCATCATAGATACATTATACATCATAATCTTTAATCCCTACAACAATTCTATGAGATAGATATTTATACTCTTATTTCACAGAAAATGAACTAAGGCTCAGAAAAGCAAATGGTTTGTGAAAAGCACATAGTTAAAAAAAAGTGTTGAAGTTGTATTTTAATTCTCATTTTTTCAGATTCCAAATTCTCTACACTTAATCCATAAACTCATTTGAATCAGTGATGGATTGGACAGTGGATGGATAGATGGATGGAAAGGGGAAGAATGTACGGGGCCAGGACTTTCCTGCTATGCTTTTCTGTCTTCAATACTAGATTTCTGATAATGACAGGGTACTAGTGTGATAGGAATACATATGCAGCACAGTCCAAAACCTTCAAGAACTTATGTAAATTGACCTGAAGTTGCTTACCCATAGAAGGAGAATTACCCTCTAAAACAGGACACTTCAAGAACTAAACAATACTGCCTGAAAGAATTCAGGTCCAAGCCCTGCAGATCTAATTTGTGTCAATGGAAGAGCTGGGCTCACTGATGGGGAGAACGCATGATTGTACTAGGTTGAAGAAGGGTAGAATGATGAGGGTCTTCTTTGCACTGTAAAATATCTCAGCAACTTCAAGATGTAGGGATTTGAAGCATTCAATCTGGATAGAAGAAGCTAAAGAAATGGTGGTAGACACACAAGTGTTCATGCCAGAGCATCTGGAATAAGACACTGATAGCTTAGAAATGGTATATATGTGTAAAGGGAGGAGGTGGACTTGACAGAGCCTGGGAACCTGGGAGCCAGGGCCACCCTGCACCAAAGGGAGCCATGGAAGAGTTCTAGTCACTGGCCTGAATGAAAGACTGATGGGGAGATGTACCCTGGCTTCTCCCTTCCTCCTTCCCTCTAATCCCCCGCTAGTACCTCTGATGAGGGTTAACCAACCCCCATCAGAAGCCAGTGTTGAGGGCTTTGGGGAATGCAATTTGCAGGATTCAGCCCTGTATGACATAGAGCTGAGAGGAAGTTTGGGGAATGGATCTGAGAACAAACAGGCAAATGACTGACATTCCAGGTGTCTTGGAACATTTGTTTATTTCTCAGCCTTGTGTCAGATGTCTGGACCAGATGGACTCTTTGATACCATTTGCCACTCCAGAAGTTAGAGACCCTGAAAAGAGAGTTGATTTTGTTAGGATTTAATCACAATTCAAGGAGAAGAAGGAAGCCGCCACCATTCCGATGAGCATCTTGCACAAGAATGTCACTTCATGGCCAGGGTCCAGCTTCCTTTGGTTGAATGCTTTTGGCAGCAGGTCACCAGGGACCAGCTTACCTGGAGGCAGAGGCCATGGGATTTATGCTACTCAAAGGAGCTTGGACATCCCTACATCACCTTCACCGTTCAGTGACATGGTGATTGAAATTCCAAAATGGATGAAAAATTCCATGGGGATAAAATGACAAGTTTGGAAATGCCTTTGACAGGATAAATAGATACACAAGAAAGTGCATAAATAAAACTTCTATCTTTCTGCTGCAGACACTGCCCTTGCAGTTGCTTGGACAAGCATAGGATTGCACCAAGAGCTTCTATTTTTTACCATTCTGATCTTGCTGAGGACAAAAAGAGCAGTTCAGGGACCTCCTGGTACGGAGCCAAAACTGCACCCCTCTCTGCCTAGTAGGGTCACAGAAGCCCAGCAGCCAGGGTGCATTTACTCACTAAGAGAATTTTACTCAAATTATGCAATTTTCTCCATGGAATGAAGCAGCAAACACTTTCCTTGTTCCCTTTCTCCTTCCATCCCTTCTTTCCTTTCTTCATCACTTAAGAAAGAATAGCCACCATTTCAGTCATCTATTGCCACATAGCAAACCACACCAAACTTAGTGGCTTAAAACGACAGCAATCCTTTCCTTTTCTCATGTATCAGCAGCTGGGGTAAGGTTGGGGGGTTAGCTCTGCTCTCCTCCACACTGTCAGTTGAGCCAGCTCAACTGGGGCTGAAGGGTTCATTTCCAAGATGGCTCACTCACAGGGCTAAGTGTTGGTGTCAGAACTCAACTAAGCATTGTCATCTGGAGGACTCAGTTGTCTTCAAGTGGATCTTCCCAAGGGGATTCTTGGGCTTTTCCAGAACAGGGTGGTGGAGTTCCCAGAGTATTCTAAAAAGTCCAGGTGGAGGCTGAAAGGCTTCTTAGGCCATCTAGAAGCCCAGGATCTCACTTCTAAAGCACTCTCTCAGTCAAGAAAATTTGTGGCTTTCTTTAATCTACCACCGCACTTTGTGGGAGGTGAACGTATGGTGTGAGTAACTTCACAGTAACAGAGCAATGATAAACATTCAGGACCCCATAGAACTCGAACAGCAGAATTCTGGTTGGACCGGGGACCTGGGAAGTCCCTGATATTAATCAAGGATGGTGAATTCATGTCAGGCTGATCTTTGCTTGAATCTCAGCTCTCAAAATTAATGTATGTTACTTGACAAGAAGCTACATATGAACATGGTTGGCTGTCTTCTGCCAGTCCATCCTCATACCTCTTCTAGTCTTAGATCACCATCATCCAGAATCTCTTTTTATTTAGTTTAATTAAATAAAAGTGGAGTTGTAGTATTAGAAGACAGAGTTTTAAATTTTTGTGGTTTGTAATTTCATAAAAAGGGTATGTAATCCTTTTTAGGACAATTACTATTGACGTACAACATACATACAATAAAGTATACAAAGGATTAAGTATACAGTTCAATAAATTTGGGGGGAAGAAAAATTTTTTACTCACGCAAACACCCATTTACCCATGGTAGTTTACCATGTAAACTACCTCCCATTCCAAGTTATAGAACTTTTCCAGGAGCCTAAAGGACTTGTTTGTAATCTTTTAGTACTTTATAAATTAAATACCATTTTGCTAAAATTTTTCCACATGGTTGTATATCATGTCATTATAAGCTTATTCATTTTGACTACCGTGTGATAGTCCATTATAAAAATATACCATTTTTTACCATTTATTGATCCATATACCATTACTAATCCATCAAATATACCATTTTTTACCATTTATTGATCCATATACCATTACTAATCCATCTCTCATTGGTGGGTATTTAAGTGGTTCCCACGTTTTCACTATTGTGAACAATGTAGCTCCAGATTTTCTTGGCTGAGTGTCCTGGTATACATACTTAATTACACCTATGAGTGGAACTCCTGAACCATAGAAAATATAAATACTTATTATTAGAAGACCCTACTCAATTATTTTCCAAAGTGGTAATACCATGTTTCACTCTACCAGAGTAAGTAAGACAGTCTGTAGATCTAAATCCACTTCAAACTTAGTACTGTAAACTTTTGATCTTCGCCAATTGAATGTGTATAAAATTATAGGTCATAGTTACCTTGCTTTGTATTTTCCTGATTATCAGTACTCTTTAACATCTTGCCAAAGGTTTATTGACTATGATTCTTCTGTGAAATGCCTATTCATGTCTCTTGCCCATTTTTAATTGGTTTATTCTTGATTTTATTTTTGATTTGTAGGATAATCTTGGCTTTTCATAAAATAAATTCTATCAATATTTGCCTTTATGCTTTCTGCCTTTGCTTTCCAATTCATTAAAAAATTATTATTTATTATATATTACAATTATTTAAATATTCATTTGTATTATTATTATTTTTCTCAGGGCCTCCTGGTTTTGTCTCTGCTGTTTCCATCACTAGCAGGCCCCACCCATGCTACTTTCCTGAGCTGAAGGTTTGCAGCCCTGGACGTGGGACTTAGCACTGCATGATCAGGTACCCAGGCCTTTCTGGGTCTCCACCCTGGCCCCTTTCAGGCTCCACCCAAGCTTGGCTGTGGCCCGACCCATGGAACTGCCTGGAGCTACCTGGTCTATTTCCAGAAGATATGTCATTTTCCTTTCCAAGAACCCAAGGAGTATTATATTTACTGGATACTCCGGAAGATTCAGCTAAACTGCTTCTACAAATGGAGACACTGGGGTTCTGAGAGGTGATGTAATTTGTCCAAGATTACACAGCTACAAGTATGAGAGAGGTGTGGAGACACCAAATGTTTCCTTTGGGCAAATGGGTCCATGTTAAAAACTTTGTGTTGGATTTAGGGAGCATGCATTAAATACTGCTGCCTAATTGGGATTAAGAGATGTCTTTTCAATGGGACGAAAGGAAGTCCACACAGCAGTTCATCTAATCTCTCTGCTTTCATCCCTGTGTCCCCCATCTGCTCTGAACACAACACTCAGAGGAAAACTTCTATTGCAACCAGCTCGTGTCTCTGCATGACTTCAAATTCCTTGATGGCTCCCTGTTGCATTTACATTAAAGTCTACATTTTTTACTATGCCCTTTATGCTTGGTGCCTGTCTGCCTTCCCTCTTCATCTCCCACCTACAGCCGTGCTCACACTTGCAGCCACAGACCTCCTTTAAGTTCTTTGAGTGTTCCATCTTCAGGCTCTTTGCTTCTGTGGTCTCCTTCGCTGAGAATCCTCTCTCCTGACCCTCCTGAATATATTGCTCTCCTTTATGATGTACCGCAAGGGCTTTGTTTCATTCCTTACTAGAGCTTATTATGATCTGTATTATGTTATTTATTTGTTTTTTATTGCTTCTCTTGGTCCCCTTCCTCCAATGGATTGTGCATGCCCGAAGTTTGTCTCATTCATCTGTATCCTTAGGGCCCAGACCTGTGCCTGGCACACCGTTCAACTGGTACTTGTTGAACCCATGAACAAATCCAGTGGCTACTCAATAATTAGTGGTTTTCCTTTCCTTCTGTAAGCAGCAGTGGCCATGCACACACACTGTATACACAACCTGAAGGAACTTGAATAGGAGGTTGGAAATCACAGCTTGGTTGGATGCATCTAGTATGCATTTGAACAACTGGCCAAAGCAGTTGAGCTAGCTACTGTTTTCGCTTTTGTTTTGTTTAACTTCCACAAGTTCCTTGGCCTTGGAGCTTCTTCTGGCCTGGGTCTACATATTCCTGGAGAAGGGGATTTTACAACAATGGTCATATTTTAGGGCATATTGACAGAATGAGCACATTACTCGGATTGATCACTCCCCAAAAGATACCTAATAGGCTATGACTGCAGAATGATTCTTGAAGAGTTTCCAGGACATGTTGAAAGGCGGTAGGAACCAAATAACTAAACGACTCAAGTACTTTGTGTTTATGAAGTCCTTTCTCAATACTTGGTCCTCAGTGAAATGGTAGAAGGTGAGCAGAAGTGAGAGTTCTCATGACTCCCAGAGGCTGAATAAGGAAACAAACTCAGAATTGTTACATCTTGGGAAGTGTGCTAAGCAAAACTGGGATTTGTCATCCTAACTGGGATTAAGAAATGTCTCTTCAAGGATGGCCGTATTCCACCTTCCTGACCCAGTCTGGCTGGAAGATCCAGAGGTTAATGGCTGCTTTTCAAAGCACTTTTTCTTCTGCAGGAATGAGGAAGCCCAGGTCTTCTTGGTGATAGTTAATTGGAGAACTTCATGCTCCAAGGAATGGCTATGGTTGATATTTTCGGGATAAACTAGGCAATTTCATTACATTTGAAGAAAGAAAGCAATCATCCTTCCTTTCCTCCCCACTGTCCCTTCCTGCCTTCCATTTTTCCTCTTTCTCTCCCTTCCTTCTTCCTCTGCTTCCCCCTTCCACCAACAATGTACAAGGTCCTGTAGCATGGGTTAGAGATTAATGATGAAATTTTATACCTCTGTTTACAAGTTAGTGCTGGAGAAAAACAGGTGGAACATTACAGTACAAGATGACAAAAACTATACAGAAGGTCATGCACAGATTTCTGGGAACACAAACTGTGGTGTGCTGATCAGTGGTTAACAACCAGCTCTCCATTGGGGAGAGACCTCAATTTGCAACATTTGCTTATTTCTGGGGTAAATACTTCCATCTTGGCAGGTTTCAAGCTACCAACCTGGTGCTGGGAAGACGTAGTGTTGGGGCTACCAACATGGGGTCAGGAAGAGGTGAACACACCCTGCTCTTTAGCTGGAGCAGGCTCATTGCATCCCCGAGAAGGAACCGAATTTGGTCCGAACAGGAGTGGGATTTGTAATGTCCAGGGGACTTCCCAGAAGAGGAGACACTTGAACTGCATTAGCTTCCTTGAGAATGGGGACAGTAGTAAAGGGAAGGAGTTACAAACCTGTTTTCTCTTTATGTACATTAAAGAAAATAGAGAAAATGCAGATAAATCAAAATAACAAAATAAAACTCACATGTAATTTAAAAAACTGGGAGATGAACACGTTAATTTTTTGATGATTATTCCTTGGGTCTTCTTTTTTTCTCTTTTTTCTTTTTTTGCACTTTTGTCATTAGAAAGCAGGCTTCTCTTTCCCAGTTAACCTTTTGTCTGACAGGAACATTTTAACTATTGTTTTTTAAAATTTCATTTAACACTGATAATCCATTAAAAAAACTTATGCCTCTTTGTTTAAATTTGGATTCTGATTAAAGGATCTTTGTTTCTATATATTTTATTTTATTTATTTTCTTTCACTGACTCTTGAAAAATATTTTATTTTACTTTTTAATTTTTTTAAATTAAGTTTTTAATTTAAATTCTAGTATAGCTAACATACAGCATTATATTAGTTACAGGTATATAATATAGTGATTCCACAATTCTATGTATCACTGTTTTTACACATTTTAAACTCACATTTATACATATAATTATAACTGTTAAGTTCATTCTTCTATCATCTTTAGTTTTTTTCTTACATGTCCTTATTTTTCCCTTGGTCTCTTGCTTCTTGTTGAGTGTTTTAATGTCTTTATATTCCTTATTTTGTTTAAATGTGTATGCCCTGTTTTAAATTTAGCTCTTCCCATTTGAATGAAGATTAATAGCGCACTTTTACTTTCTCTACTAGCATCTCCCCATTTTTCTCTTCTAATCTGCGGTTTTTGTTCACGGGCTCTGGAACTGTAGGTACAAAGTATTGGTATAGAATTTTTATTGTTGTTGTTATTTACATTAAGTATCAACTCTTCCAAAATTAATTTTGGCCTTGGTATATGGTCTCAAGTTCAAATAAAGGTCTAGTTTTCCCTGTATTTTAATTGCTTGCAGTGCTCATTAGCCACCTGTTGACACCATTTCTGAGTTCCGGTTTTAGCTTCATCTTTCAGTCGGGTGGAGTGCATACCCACAAAACTGTTCCAGCAAGCACACGCCAGTGATCCGGTATAGAATCCCTTGAATGTTTGAGATGAGATGTGGTTCTATTCACAGACCCCACGAATGGAAATGTCACTGACTGAAAGTAAGAAATCTACTTTTTTGGAAGGAGCATAAAAGAAAGGACTGGCGACCAGGAGCCCCAACTCTTCACTTGGGGCCTTAACACCTCAGCCGCAGGTCCCAGTTTCTCTTTCTGCAGCTAGGTTCTTGGATCCCCTGTGCGTCCTTATGGTCCTCCTCGCTGAACGGCAGCATGTGCAGTTGGGCCTGCCACTGGGCTGCAAGTCGCCCTACGTCCCTCTGAGGCCTGAGCCCAGGCCCTGTGGACTCTGCTCACGGTGCTCACTGGGCAATGTCAGGGCCACCTGTGCTGGGAGCTGCCGCAGTGACAGGTGGGCCCCTCGGATGCTTACTCCCGCAGGCCTGTCTTCTTAGCACCACTGATGTCTGCCAGCATCCTTGGGGGCTTCCTCTGGGCTCCTCAAGAAGACAGCAGGCCCCCCACCAAGACATACACACAGGGGATGATCTCTGTGACCACTCTTATTAACCACATGTGGCTTCATGCTCCAAATCCTTTGGGATGCACGTTCAACCCACATTTTACGTAATGACTTGCCATCGTTTCTTCAGCATTTAGTATATTCTCAGCACATTGTTACTTGATGTGCATTGATCATCTCCTGCATGCATCCGGATGGCTCATTATCTTCATGACACAGGAGGAAACAGGCCGAGAGAGGTCGCATCACGTGCTCAGGGTGCCCTGCAGAGAGAGTAGCAGAACCTGCATCAGAACTCAGCATTCTGACCTCCCCACCGTTCCATTCCCAGTGCTCTACCACCTTCTTGCTCCTAAAGGTTTCTGGCTGCTAAGCCTCTGAAGACTCCTCCTGGAGGCTCCTCCTGGGTCCCCATGCTGCCCCAGCCTCCCTGAGATCGTCCTTTGTCTAGGTTTTTACATATACCTTGAGGGGACTCCCGTTCTCTGGACTCCTAGCAGTTTCGGCCCTGTGGTTTCCCCCTTACCAACCCTCCCATGGAGGCTGGAGCAGGGGAGGAGGCTGCTGGGGCTTCCTCCTGGTTTCAGCCTTAGACTGGGAGCAGAGCCACCCTCACCCCCGGGGGCCAGGGCTCACCTCCCTCAGGTTTTATTGCCTTGGAAAGGGGGATTGGGAGCAACTGTTTATAGGCCCAGGAGGAGCCGTAGAAGTTTGCAGGCATTTCTACCTCTTACTTAATAAACCTTAATGTGCCCTCATGCACCCATTTACCTAAAAAGAAACACATAGAAAAATTGAGGGGGGGAGGGGGTGGTTTCAGGCCCCATCATCAAGCTAAAAGTCTCATGAATTCCACATGAATCTTGACCGCCTGCAGAGTTCTATGCAAGGGAGCAGAGTGTGTTGCTGGAAGCAGCTCCAGAAGAGGTTGGTTGGGGCCTCGCTGTGCTCCTGAGACCCAGGATTCTGCAGAGGTACTTGGGGCCTAGCTCCAGTGCGGCTGTACTTCCAATCCTTGGGTCCTGCTCTGAAAGTCCCTAGGCTCTCTGGGGCCTGGGGAGATGGGGTGGTGGGCAGTCCGGGGCAGGGAGTTGGTTGCTCAGTTCGCCAGATACCACCATGTGGGATGGTGTTCCTTCTAACTCTGGAAGTGGAGAAGGAACCAGAAAGCCTGGGCCTGTGGCTGGTTGGCTGTACATCTGTGCAGGCAGAGCCAAGGCTGAGGACTCTGCATTCCAAGAAAAATGACTGATCAGGACATCAGAGGGAGTTTGGGAGACAGGAGCCTCCATGGTGGGACTGAAGAGGCATTTAAGATTTGTAATGCGTGTTCTCTGAGAGGGGAAAGGATCTGTCTTAGTTGTAAATGAGTTAGAATATAGAGTAAAATCCAGATTTCTTCATTCCAATCCTAGCCTTTCCCCCTCAGCACCCACGCTCTTTTCAGGTATTGCTGCTTACTCTGATCCTATCAGTTGTCTACACTTCCAACAGAACCTGTGTAAGAAGAGGGACCTGGTGTGGGTTGGGGACAGAAAAGAGGGGAGAGCAGAGGCTTGAGCCGAGGTTGAGGTAGTTCAACCAGAAAGGCATTAGAAACTTCTCTTTGGCTCCTGTGAGATCTCCCATGTTACCCCCTTACCTCTCGTCCTGATCTGGCTTCCCTTGGCCATTCTGGGTGGCTGTTTGAATGTTCATCTCCAGCCCCTTTTCCTGTTGTAATCCCTGGTTTTATTAGACTCTTAATGGCATGCAAAGCCCTGTGAGGAGATTGTTCTTATTCCTCCTGCCTCTCAGGGGCGCTAGATTCCGGATTCATTCATCTTCTTGAGAGTGCCAGGTGTCCAAGGCTATGACAGGACGAACAGTTTGCTAAACATATGGTTCATCATACACTAATGAATTCTAATCATATAATGACTACCATTTATAAAGTTCTCTTTAAAAGCTGAATTTCTTTTTGTGGTAGGCTCCCCATCATGGCTTAGGAAAATAACCCCACCATTGTGAACTTTGTAGATCCTTTCAATAGGAGCTCAACTGAAAATTAATGCCTAAAATTTAGGGTTGGTATTTGAAAGTATTGCTTGTTTTCCTTCCCGCAGCACCTGTAATAAAGCACAGCATGTCTTCCTTGGTTGTCAGTCCCTAGGACCACTCATTGGACCTCAGTTCCAGTTGGTCCTGAGCAGATCAGTAGATCTGGTTGAGATGTTCATTACCCCTTGTTCCCCAAGTAACAGAGCCAATATTTTATGTCAAACTCTTCCAGATATATCATCTACCTCCCAGATTTTATGACAATCAGATTAGCCACTATTATCTGAACCTATAACAAATAGGCAGAAGATTAATTTTATTAAAATAGATGACCGATTATTTTTTAGTGGAAAAAGAAAATATTTCTTCTAACTGACCTCGAGATGCACTTCTTCAACCTTTTTAGTCACAATAATTCATAACTTTTTGATTGCAAATGTGTGAACTAGTCCACACGGGGATGTTAATGTGGGCTGATGCCACTCTTAAAAAATGAAGTTTCTGATGCATTATTACAATCTATAAAAACACTAAGTAAATATCTTCTCCCATTCTGTGGGTTGCCTCTTTGTTTTGTTGACTGTTTCCTTTGCTGTGCAGAAGCTTTTTATCTTGATGAAGTCCCAAAAGTTTGGAGATGTATCTTGAAAGAAGTTGCTGTAGCCGATGTCAAAGAGGTTACTGCCCATGTTCTCCTCTAGGATTTTGATGGATTCCTGTCTCACATTGAGATCTTTCATCCAAAGGTCATTATCTTTGTGTAGGGTGTTAGAGAATGGTCAAGTTTCATTCTTCTGTATATAGCTGTCCAATTTTCCCAGCACCATTTATTGAAGAGACTGTCTTTTTTCCATTGCATATTTTTTCCTGCTTTGTCGAAGATTATTTGGCTATAGAGTTGAGGGTCCATATCTGGGTTCTCTATTCTGTTCCATTGGTCTATTTGTCTCTTTTTGTGCCAGTACCATGCTGTCTTGGTGATCACTGCTTTGTAATATAGCTTGAAATCAGGCAACATGATGCCCCCAGCTTTGTTTTTCTTTTTTAACATTTCCTTGATGATTCAGGTTCTTTTCTGATTCCATACAAATTTTAGAATTGTTTGTTCCAGCACTTTGAAAAATGTCATTGGAATTTTGATTGGGATGGCTTTGAAGGTAGATTGCTCTGGACAGCATAGACATTTTAACAATGTTTATTCTTCTGATCCATGAGCATGGAATGTTTTTCCATCTTTTTGTGTTTTCTTCAATTTCTTTCATGAGTGTTCTGTAGTTCCTAGAGTATAGATCCTTTACCTCTTTGGCTAGGTTTATTCCGAGGTATCATACGGTTTTTGGTGTTGTTGTAAATGGAATTGTTTCTCTAATTTCTCTTTCTACAGTTGCATTGTAAGTGTATAAGAAAGCAACTGATTTCTGTGCATTGATTTTGTATCCTGCCACATTACTGAATTGCTGTATGAGTTCTAGTAATTTGGGGGTGGAGTCTTTTGGATTTTCCCCATAAAGTATCATGTCATCTGTGAAGAGAGAGAGTTTGACTTCTTCTTTGCCAATTTAAATACATTTTATTTCTTTTTGTTGTCTGATTGCTGTTGCTAGGACTTCTAGTACTATGTTGAACAATAGTGGTGAGAGTGGGCATCCTTGTCATGTTCCTGGTCTTAAGGGAAAGGCTCTCAGCTTTTCTCCATTGAGGATGATATTCGCTATGTGAAGATCTATAAAGAACTTCTCAAACTCAACACCCAAGAAACAAATAATCAAGTCAAAAAATGGGCAGAAGACATGAACAGACACTTCTCCAAAGAAGACATTCAAATGTCTAACAGATACATGAAAAAATATTCATCATCATTAGCCATCAGGGAAATTCAAATCAAAACCACATTGACATACCACCTTACACCAGTTAGAATGGCAAAAATTGACAAGGCAAGAAACAACAAATGTTGGAGAGGTTGTGGAGAAAGGGGAACCCTCTTACACTGTTGGTGGGAATGCAAGTTGGTACAGCCACTTTGGAAAACAGTGTGGAGGTGCCTCAAAGAATTAAAAATGGAGCTACCTTATGACCCAGCAATTGCACTACTGGGTATTTACCCCAAAGACTCAGATGTAGTGAAAAGAAGGGTCATATGCACCCCAATGTTCATAGCAGCAATGTCCGCAATAACCAAACTGTGGAAAGAGCTGAGATGCCCTTCAACAGATGAATGGATAAAGAAGATGTGGTCCATATATACAATGGAATATTACTCAGCCATCAAAAAGGATGAATACCCAACTTTTACATCAACATGGATGGGCCTGGAGGAGATTATGCTAAGTGAAATAAGTCAAGCAGAGAAAGTCAATTATCATATGGTTTCACTTATTTGTGGAACATAAGGAATAGCATGGAGGACATGAGGAGAAGGAAGGGAAAAATGAAGGGGGGAAATCGGAGGGAGAGACGAACCATGAGAGACTATGGACTCTGAGAAACAAACTGAGGGTTTGGGGAGTGGGGTGGGGGGATGGGTTAGCCCAGTGATGGGTATTAAGGAGGGCATGTACTGCATGGAGCATTGGGTGTTATATGAAAACAATGAAGCGTGGATCACTACATGAAAAACTAATGATGTATTTTATGGTGACTAACATAACATAATAAAATAAAATAAAAAAAAAACACTAAGTAAAATTATTCATTTCTTTAGACCATTTCTGCTTGTTGATGTCAGTGAGAGAGGCTCCTAAGAGTTGGCCAGGAGATCAGGCTCAGGGATCAGAAGATTCCTAGATCTGTAATTTTTTTTTATTATTATTATGTTATGTTAATCACCATACATCATTAGTTTTTGATGTGGTGTTCCATGATTCATTGTTTGCCTATAACACCCAGTGCTCCATGCACAAGGTGCCCTCTTTAATACCCATCACCAGGCTAACCCATCCCCCCACCCCCTCCCCTCTAGAACCCTCGGTTTGTTTCTCAGAGTCCGTAGTCTCTCATGGTTCATCTCCCCCTCCGATTTCGCCTCCTTCATTCTTCCCCTCCTGCTATCTTCTTCTTCTTTTTTTAAAAAAACATATAATGTATTATTTGTTTCAGAGGTACAGGTCTGTGATTCAACAGTCTTGCACAATTCACAGCACTCACCATAGCACACACCCTCCCCAATGTTTATCACCCAGCCACCCCATTCCTCCCACCCCCTGCCACTCTAGCAACCCTCCGTTTGTTTCCTGAGATTAAGAATTCCTCATATCGGGTTGCTGGAGTGGGGGGTGGGGTGGGAGGGATGGGGTGACTGGGTGATAGACACTGGGGAGGGTATGTGCTCTGGTAAGCACTGTGAATTGTGCAAGACTGTTGAATCTCAGATCTGTACCTCTGAAACAAATAATGCAATATATGTTAAGGAAAAAAAAAAGAAGAAGAAGGTAGCGGGAGGGGAAGAATGAAGCGGGGGAAATCGGAGGGGTAGACGAACCATGAGAGACGATGGACTCTGAAAAACAAACTGAGGGTTCTAGAGGGGAGGGGGTGGGAGGATGGGTTGGCCTGGTGATGGGTATTAAGGAGGGCACATTCTGCATGAGCACTGGGTGATATGCACAAACAATGAATCATGGAACACTACATTGAAAACTGATGATGTAATGTATGGTGATTAACATAACAATAAAAAAGGAAAAAAAAGAATTCTTCGTATCAGTGAGGTCATATGATACATATCTTTTTCAGATTGACTTATTTTGCTCAGCATAATACCCTCCAGTTCCATCCGTGTCGTTGCAAATGGCAAGATCTCATTCCTTTTGATGGCTACATAATATTCCATTGTGTGTGTGTGTGTATGTGTGTGTGTGTGTATATATATATATGTATATATATATATATATATCACATCTTCTTTATCCATTCTTCTGTTGATGGACATCTAGGATCTTCCCACAGTTTGGCTATTGTGGACCCTAGATCTGTAATCTTGGACAAATACAGTTTATCTTTAGAATCCTATTTCTTTTCCTGAAAAATGCTCCTCAAAGCTTTAAATAATATAAAAATCTAAACTTTAGTTTATTTATGATTCCTAAACTTTAGCTCGCTCTTACTTTCTTTCTTCTTTCTTTCTTTTTCTTTCTTTCTTTCTTTCTTTCTTTCTTTCTTTCTTTCTTTCTTTCTTTCTTTCTTTCTTTCTTTCTTTTCTTCTTTTCTTTCTTCCTTCCCTCCCTCCTTCCTTCTTTTCTTTCTTTTTCTTTCTTTCTCTTTCTTTCTTTCTTTCTTTCTTTCTTTCTTTCTTTCTTTCTTTCTTTCTTTTTCTTTCTTTCTTTCTCTCTTTCTTCTCTCTTCCTCTCTCTCTCTTCCCTGGAGGTTATGTTGCATTTTCTTTGCCTCTGTGTGGAGAAAAATAGCCCCAATTAACTTACTGGGTTATAGCCTTAAACATACACTCTTGCCTTTTTATATATTGTCGTGCTTATAACTTGTGTCCATCAGCATACATTCCAGGAAGATCCAAGTGGCTAATTAAGAGGTTTACTCACATATTTATGATAAGAACATATGGGAAGCAATGTCTAAGTCATATATAATCCAGGGTTACATGCTTAAAAGTTAATTCAATCTATATGTCTATAAACATAGAACAAAAACATTCTATAAAAAAAATGGAAAGTTATTTCAGAATGTTAAGATGGTGAGTGATTTCTTTATTTAATTTCTTCTTGTAAAAATATTTCTAAGGTTCATTTATATGATAAATATTTATTGAGCAACTACTGTGCTGCAAATTGGAAATAAAACAGTGGAAAAAGAGGTCTGTTTTTCATGGACCTTATGGTTTAATTATTAATATGTTGGTTTTTTGGCAATAAAAACAAGGGAGAATATAATCCAAAATGATAAAAGTTTTTAGTAGGGATTACTCATCAATGCGTTTGACCTTTAACAAGGCTGAAACTCAGTATTTTGATCCCTCTCTTTGGAGAAGAAGATGCTGGCACCAAGGGTGGTGATTTTCTTGCCCTCCAGGCAGAGAGAAGCTGGATATGCTGAAAGCTCCTTGGCACCAGAAGCCAAGATAAGGAAGGTGATGAAATCATGGTGCGTTCAAGTCATCACCAACAGGGCAGAAGAGATTAGAGGTATCCAATTATAGGGAGCCCCTGACTCATGCTGCCTACTGGTTCCCTGTCTCAGAGCCAGCTGAGAGGTTGGTCTTGGAAGTACATCTATGAAGATGGTTGATGTCCAATTAGCAGAAAACCCAATAACATCTTCCTGAAAGTACAAATTTTATCATATCATCTTCCAACCACTGACATCACTTCAGTGGCTTCTCATTGCTGTTGGGCAGAAGACCAAAATCCGTGAGAGGTCCTACAAAGTCTTACATAATATGGATGTTGCCTGCTCCTCTCATGAGTCTCATTCTCATTTCCCTGGGGATTCAATTACGCACACCATATAACCTCTTGCCTCAGGCCTTCGAATATATATTTCTTTTACCTGGAATAACCTCTCACACCCACCCCTGCCTTCACTTCATCTAGTTAATGTTCCTCATCTTTCAGGTTGAAGCTAAGATCACTGCCTTAGACAAGCCTTCCTTGATGTCTTGGACCAATCAATTTCCCTTATTATTTCCTTTAATAGTACTAGGTATTACTGCACAGCACATGAACACAATTGTAATGTTATTTATTTGATGAAGGCCTTTCTCGTGAAGGTAGAGATGGCATCTTTTATTTCTCTCTCATCATTGATTCCTTTAGGTCCTACCACTGTGCCTCAGTAATGGGTTGTTGAATCAATGCATGAGTAAGAATGGAGAGTTTCAGGCTCTCACTTAGGAGAGCATAACATAACAGGACAGGCTGTCCAGAGTTCCATCCGGGGAGAGAAACTGGAGGATTTTGAGATGAATGGCTGATCTTCTAGACATAGGAGGAAGGACTGAAGAACAGATAGAATAAAGACCACTTTTGCCTGAATATGTAGAGTACCCCCTCCCCCATCATAAAAGTTAGGGCTGAGCTCCCTGGGTTCTGTTCTGAGTGGTGAGAAAGGATGTATTCAGTACATAGTTGCATCTCCTAAACATCTTCTAGTACTATCTAGGTGATGAAATGGTGCCCTCAAGTTGTCACTGACAGGGCTAGAAGTATGAGAGCTATAAGAAAATTGAGTGAGTGAGGCCATGTTTTTGAAAACTAGTTAAGAGAGGGGTAAGGCCAGTGAGAAGAGACCATCTTCACTGTGATGTTGCTAGTGACATTGGAGTCATGGTCATGTGGGTCTCTTCCAGGCTGCCATGGGCAGGGAAGCTGGGCTGACAGGTTGACGGCATGAAAGCTTGGATTTCATGAAGAAGTAGGTTGAGGGGAAAGACCCTAGTGGATCTTTTATGGGGAGAGGAGAATCCCCAGGCATACGTAATAATACTGACAATAAATACCTCTTACTGAATATCTGTTATGTGATGGGAACTTTAAAACCTTACTTTTAATCTCCATAACAGCTCCAGAAATTTAGCTTTATTATCTCTATCTTAAAAATAAGGAAACTGAGGTGCAGAGAGGTTAGGTGACTTGCCCAGGATTCCACAGAGTCGATACTGATTGATAGAGCCGGGCTCAAAGTGGCCCGTGGTTGGAGCCATGCTTCTTCTGCACTACAGAACTGGCTCCGAGAGCTGCCCATGAAGGCAGATTGAACTTTTCCATCAGGCCCTTTTGTAGAAATAAACTACATGGACATTACAACCTTCTCACCAGGTAGCAAAAGCCTGCAGTGCATTCCCAAGGCACTCTACTTTCTTCCTCCTCAATTCCTTTTGAAGTTAGCAGGAAGTCTGCACCTGGGGGCTACAGAGAATCACAATGGGGCTTTGTGATCATCTGGATTTCATGGTATCCACATTTTTCATTAAAAAAATCCACATTCTATCTATCTATCTATCTATCGGTCTATCTATCTATCTATCTATCTATCTATCTATCTATCTATCTACCTGTCTATCATCTATCTATCTATCTATCATCTATCTATCTATCTATCTATCTATCTATCTATCATCTATCTATCTGGTATCTTCTCTCTAATAAGGCGCCTTTAGAGAATTTTCTAATTCAATAATGGAATTTAAACTTCCTGTATGTAAAGTAGGTCAAAAATAGCTGCTTTAATTATTTAAGTAATATCCAAAGAGGCAAACATCAAAAGAAGCTCAAGTTGCAACACAAAGAGAAAAAAAAATCTTTAGGATCAGCAACTTTTCTCAGGCATGCAAGATAGTCTCAGACACATTCATGAGCTAAGCTTAAGGCTTTATTTTTTAAAAATTGCAATTTTATTGATGACAAGATCATTAATAATGCCACTACATGTCCATGGCATACTCTTATCCACCTGGCATACCTGTCAAATTTATATACAAGCTACTTATTACCATGGGATTTCAATGATGAAAAATCAATTAATTGGAAGCCTGGAAATTAATATGGGAAATTGAGAGATGGTGGTTCATCCGCTCACTCTCTAATTATGTTTCTGAGGGAGAGGGGCAGGGAGATGTTTTTGGACATCTGACTTGGTAGGAAAGATTTCAAGGGAGAGGAATTTTATCTAGCAGGTGTTTAATGACAGTACTACTCAGTGAACTCTTTTTTTTTTTTTTAACTGGTATGCAATAAAGTAAATACAGAAATTTAGAGTAAGAATTTAAACACTGCTTCCATATCCAATTGTTCAATGGACTTGTCTTCTTGAAGCAAATATAACCTTTGCGGATATTGTCAAACACATGTGGTGAATGGCATGTGGCATAGGCTGTGCTCTGGTCATGTAGAGTAAGACCGAGCAAATTGGAAATTAAAAATAAACCTAAACTTGTTCTATGTCACAAATGGTTTGAGAAGCACTATTCTACAAGACAGTAATTAAGTAAACTGTTAATCCCTGCCCCAAAAATCAGGTGGTTACTTATTTGGGGAAAAAAGTGAATCCTCTATCCCTATCTCACAGATTCATATCTCACAGTGTATTCAACTTCTAAGAAATTCCCCATTAACGAAGCTCCTTTGTTTCCATTTAAACTAGTGTTTCTCCAATTGATTGCTTTTTCCTCCTGAATGCCTCATGCTGTGGGAAAGGTAGAAAGAAAGAACTCGCTCTCAGTGGGACACACTACCTGCACTCCACACCTCCAAGAGTAGAAGATCTGGTTTTCCCAGTTGAATTTTGATGTTGCACCATCCCCTTCAGGCTTCTTCTGCCAACCACTCCCTTGACCTCCCAGAATCTGGGGCTGGAGAAGGCAGGCAGAGACAATACCCCATCACCATCAAAGTTTGCAGGATTAGAAAAGAGAGCACCAAGTTCAAGTCAAGAAGACTCTATGATGAGGCTGGTGGAACTGAAAAGAAGATCAACAAGACATTTTCCCTCTGGATGTCTGTCTACTTATTCCTTTCTTTCCTTCCTTCTGTGATAATTATTGAACCCCTAATGTGTGCCAGACACTATAGTGGATAAAGTTAAGGATATAAAGGTTAACGATATAGTTGAAAATAGACTCTATTCCTACTCTTTAGGCACCCATAATCTAGTGGGGGTCAGAGACAAGTCATCGAGCCATTTGGCTAACATGGGTGAAGTGTAGGGTGGAGAGAAAGAGGGTGATGAGTGTGACAAGGGTCAAAAGGCGAAGCTATACAATCTGTGAGGTTGAGGGAAGAGACTACAAGACTTCCTCAAGGAGTAGACAAGCTAGGTGCGTACTGAGGGATGAAGTGGAGTCAGCCAAGGGAAGAGAGGCAGTGATGAGGGGAATTTCTGGGCAGATGCTTGTTTCTTTATGGATTCCTGGGAAACTTTAGTGGCACAAGGATGATTCTGAACCAGGGAGGCCACTCTGGCTCAGGTGGGATCTGATTTCCATTTCTTTCCCAGGTGCTTCAGAAAACCCAACTTACTTGCCTTCAGTGCCCGGTTATAGAGTCCTCATAGCCAATTTCCAGTCAGGTCCCTGCTGAGGGAGGCGATGACCTTCTTAACGGGAACATATTCAACAGCAAGAGTCAGAGGCACCCAGACTTTTTCTTGCGAAAAATTAGTTGAGCTCCAAGGTCAGGACATGATGAGTGGGGCTCATCAGAACAAATGACTTCTGTTTGAATAAAAAGACCTTTGGGTCCTGTCAGGATCTTGCCTAAATTTAGTAATTGTCTGCCTCAGGCTTTAAGCAAACAGAACAGTGAAATAAGGGTGCTCAGAGATAGGGAAAGGGGTGAGAGAGTTTCAACTGAGCCTGGCTGGGTTTTTGCTTCAGAGGGGTTAGGCTCAAGCTTCTCTGGCTGGATTTCTTTTTTTTTCTTTTTTTAAAGATTTTATTTATTTATTTGAGAGAGAGAGAATGAGAGAGAGAGAACACATGAGAGGGGATAGGGTCAGAGGACGAAGCAGACTCCCTGCCGAGCAGGGAGCCCGATGCGGGACTCGATCCCGGGACTCCAGGATCATGACCTGAGCTGAAGGCAGTCGCTTAACCAACTGAGCCACCCAGGCGCCCTCTGGCTGGATTTCTTGGAGACATGCTGTGAGCAGGGATGCGTCCATTCTAGGGTTCATTGGCTTACTTAGCAAGGCCCCATGCAGAGAAGGGTTCAGTAAATGTTTGCTGTCACCATCATGATCATCATAGAGGAAATTGTGTTTGTAGCCCCAGTATCTGTTTTTAGAAAAACCCCAATTTTTATTCAGATATAAACACCCCTCCTATTCAAATACATGTGCTTTGAGGGAAGAAGATTGAACCCTCACACATGGTTCAGGACAATTTTAATTAGTAAAAACCGCATTTCCTGGCCATGGTGGTTGGTTCAGGGCTGTGCTTATGGTCCCCTGGGACCAATGAAATGAGAATTGTTTTCTAGGTGTTTCTGAGATTGCACTTCCTCATTTTTCTCAGAGAGCTTCTAGTAGTAATGCCCTTCCCCTCTCTCTTGATATGGTCCAAGAGAGCGTGGTAGCTGTTGGCAGCCATCTTGTAGCCATGAAGGGCAACCTGCATGTGGATGAAGCTGGCACCATGGTAAACAGAAGAGAGATGGATGTGATGATATTATGGAGCTGCCGCATCAGACCAACACTTCCCTACATCAAGATCTTCATTATTCACCCATATAGCCTCTTTGTAGGGAACTACTGTGAGTTAAATTTTTTTTATTATTTTTATTATTTTTTTAATATTTATTATTTTATTATTATTTATTTTTTATTATTCACAACTCAAGGCACCTCAAATAATGGCGACCTTGGTAGCAGAAATTGAGGCATTGTTAATAACACTCTCAAGTGTGGAATTGGTTGAGATGGGATGAAGGGCACAGTAGAGGGTTCCACTTGGTTAATCAGCTGCCTCTTATACCTTGTGAAAGAGACTATCAAGATTGTAGCATTTAGTGGGCTTGGTAGAAAAAAATAGAGATATTAGTGCATAGATATGGAGGTCCCGTAAAGATAAATTGTTAGGTTACAGACACCCTTCTGAACACAGAAAGAGAGGAAAACACAACTTTGTTGGAAGAGCATTTATGGGAAGCAATAACCATCCTATTTAAGTCAGTTCCTGGTGGGTTTTATGTTCCTTGCAACAGACACATACTAACTATAGCAATCATCTAAGTGCCTTGTGTATCCTGCTATTAGAGCACTTAGAAAAATAAGTATTTGCTCATATTTCTGATTACTATTCATCTCTTGCAGGCAGGAACCACGAATACCAGCATCCCTGTATAATGTCTGGTAGGTAGTAGATGCATGTATCTATTTTCTGAATGAAAGGCCTCAAAGGGGAGACATTAAAGCATGGGTTAGTAGCTTAAATATGGAGATGGTTCATTCATTCTCTCAATTTAAATGAGTATCTTTTATATGGAGAATTTTGTGGCAGATGATGATTCTCCACAGACCTATCCTTTTGGTGGATGGTCTTCCTTCCTTCCTTCCTTCCTTCCTTCCACCCTCCCTCCCTCCTCCTTCCCACCCTTCCTCCCTTTCTCCCTTTGTCCTTCCTTCCCTTCCTTCTCTTTACTGGTGTCAGAAATGCATTACAGTCTGAAGCTTCTCTCCAATCTACTCGCATTCTCTCTTCCTTTTATCTTTACAGGTATTTCACCCAACCAATCTCTTGTGTGTCTAATTCCATCTTGGTGCCTGCTTCTCAGCAGTCATAAACCGATGCACACTGCTTTGGCTCTCAAGTGGCTGGACGTAAGTGTGACGTTCAGCATACTTTATCCTACGCTCAAAGGAACCAGGAGCTGCCCTTCTCAGTGTTTATATCCAGCAGAGGCATTTTCTGGAGCAAATTTGAAAAAAGGAAGGGGACAAAAATCAGTTGTGGAGAGCAACTGAGAGCAAGCAAGGTAGCAGCAAACAGGCAAGGAAAAGAAATAATACAGATTCTCTTCTTTTTAGGTAAGTTAAATATTCACAGGGTTTACATGCTTTGTTTTTAGCAGAGGATGAATATGCCTTGAAAGCTTTGATGTAATATAATCTTTTGGTTTTCTGGGCTTTGTCTTCAGAACATATCCCTTATTATTGAATCATTTCTTAATTTGCCTCCTCTACTACGCACTGTCAAAGCCAGCTATGTACACAGAGTGGAAGGGACATTAAATGTAGAATAATATTCTCAACTGGCTTTTGCTGTGTGACCTTAGGCAAATGACTTATCTTCTCTGAGTCTGTTTTCTCATCCATGAAAGTAGTATGCTAGTCTGTCTTCATAGTGTTGTTAAGAAGGTGAAGTAAGGCAATAGATAGGGAGGGTCTAGTACAATTCTGGGCACAAGGTAGTGCTCAGTGACATTAAATCTCACTTATCAACAGGGCAAGTTTCAGAGTATGAGGGGCAGCAGGGAGTGATCTGAGTGTTGTTGCTCTGGTATTCAAGAAGAATGATGGGTCAGGGATGAAAGACTCCCTATGGGTTCGGTGGCCACTGGCCATTGGTCTCTAGGTTCTTTTGCCAAAAGTTAAAATAACTGCGTCTACTTTAAATTCTATTCTTTCTACTTATTTTTGGAGAACTATTATGAATATTTTATCACATATTTGGAACCTAATGTAGGATGGGCTGAGGTTTTGGAGCTAAAGATAGTCTATTGAATTCAGCCTGGTCCATGGAGCACCTGCAGAGGAGGATACCAAGTCACGGACTTGGGGAATGGCTTGCCTAAGGCTTCAGTAGAGCTGAGTGTGTGCGCTCCCTTGTCCCTTGTCTTGGGGCAGCATGGTGCTACCTCAAATGCACCAGCCTCACTCAGAATTTGACTATTTTGGAATGAATTCAATCTGACTGGTTTGAATAGAAACCCTACTTTCTGGGAGCCTGGTGTCCTCCTCTGGGGTCTTTTGTGATTTTTTAAAAAAGATTTTATTTATTTGAGAGAGAGAGCTAGAGAGCACAAGCAGGGGGAGATGCAGAGGGAGAGGGACAAGCAGGCTCCCCACTGAACAGGGAGCCCAATGTGGGGCTTGATCCCAGGACCCCGGGATCATGACCTGAGCCAAAGGCAGATACCCAACCGATTGAGCCACCCAGGTGCCCTTTTTGTGATTTTCTTAACAGCATGAGATGCTACATCCTATTCCATAGTCCTATACACCTTGTCTATTTTCCTCTTATGGTCTGTGATGCTTGTGTTTCTCTTTTCAGCCATGGTAGGGGCCATGTTCTACCCCAGTGTCTGGTACAGATTAGGGCACTACTTATTTGTTTGCTGAATTTATTGAATTCCTAGATTTTATGATGATGGATGGGTGTTTGAGGAAGTACTGGGCAGCAGGGGTGAGTTTGGGGGACAAAATATAAGCAGTTCACTTCACTTGTTTTGGGAAAGACTTCATTGTTGTAGACGTACTCCTATGAAAGAATTCAGCCAGGAGGAATGAGAGGCAGGAGAGCGTATCAGTTAAGAACATGGAGCTAACTTACCTGGGTTTAAATTCTAATTCTGCTATGTACTAGCTGTGTGACCTTGAGTGAGTAATTTAATCTCTCTGTGTTCTGCCCAGAATGAGGATCCAGAATCAATATTCAGGAAGCCGGGATATAGGAGGATGTTTAGGCACAATGCGTATATAATTATAAGTGCAAATGTATACGTAGACTTGCACATGTGTATGTAGACTTGCATACACACACACACACACATATATATATAGGGCTGTGCATTTATATGCAGGCTGGCACCTAGAGTTCTCACACAGTGTCACCTACAGGTTTCTTGGTGAGATTGTGAACATCGATCATTCATTCAGTGAATAAACATGTATTAAGCAATTACAAGTTGGCAGACCCCATTAGGAGCTGAAGAGGGAGCCATGAATTAAACACATTTCCTCACTTTAACATAAGCAGTCTATCACCAGTGAATAACTGATACTGTGTTAAGGGCATGGACAGAGTCCTCTGGAAGCATGGAGGAAAGTGTGAGCAACTCTCACGGTAGAGTGGGGGGAGGGCGTGACAGGTGGGTAGGGTAATACTTGAGTGTTTCATGAAGACAGAAACTGTGTGTGGGGAGAGAACCGGGCGGGCGGATACTTCAGGACGGGAGGAGTGGCTGAACAAAGCTGGGGTGATTGAGGATGCAGATGGTGGGGGTGATTGGGAACCTCCCTTCATTTATGTGCATTATTTTTTTCAAATGGCTGCTAAGTTGTTAGGACATAACTACTTATTAAGTTCTTTGGGCCTAACTACTTAATAAAGGGAACAGGTTTTTCTTTTGGCCTAGGGTTGCCATGAAAATAAAAGATTACTGAGATACCCAGCATGTCATGTGCTGAGAAAATGTGTGAAATTCCATCCTGGACACAAGCATGAAGACATTTCTCAGTTGTTGTTTTCTCCTGTACCAATGGGCTGTTCTCAGCTGTTGTCACACGTGTAGTATCAAGATTGTGACAATTATCTTTGACCAAGAAAGACAATCACAGATGACTGTAAGTCCATGTACATGTTTATCCCCACAAACCACACACCCATACACCCCCATCACACACGTACACAGATGCAGGCAGAGCGATTTGGCCATGATGATAACTTTGGAGGGTAATTAACTTTGAGAAATGAAAATAATTAAAAATCAATTAAGATGTCATTTCTAGGGAAATGGAGGGAATCAGGATCAGGAATTTTCAGGGAGGAATGACTTCCTTGGCAATATGGCTTCCCCTTGAGGCAAACAGGACTCGAAGCTCTCCTGTTCAGCGGGTGACTTGTACCTTCTGGGTAGGTGGTAAGCACAAACAGGAATGCCAGGGACCCTGATATCTTCCCAGGGTTCCTCATCTTTGCCATCTTACTAGCTTCTCTGATAGATCCACAACATTTTTCCAGAATGAGACTGTATCATCCCAGTTCTGTGTTGAGTGATGTCCGTTCTGATGGCTGCCAATATAGTCAACTCTCTTCCATCCTACAAAACTGCCCTGCAGCTCTTGAGAACTCTGAGCAATTGTCTGTCTTGCTACTTGTGTTTTCTGCGAAATGTCTTTAAAGTTGCTGCCACGATTGGTATCAGAGCCAGATCTGGATCCCTCCTTAAGTGGCCTCAGAAATTCCACCCAGGGAAACCATGGTTACGGACAACACTCACAAAATCACCTGTTGGAGTATATTTTCCTTTGCTTTTGGAATAATGCACACTCTACCTTGCTCACCTTGTCTACTCACTCTGTATTTATGAACCTGGGGCTCAACTCTTTAATGGAAGACTTGATAAAAAAAAAAAAAAATCTACTTCTTATTCTATAGCATTTCTGACCCCAATCTAGTTGCTGTTCTGACAACAGTTTCTCTTTGCTTCTGCCTTCATTTTTTGGAAGTAATTACCTATCACTCCTTGAAACATCACTGTGTTAGCCAGGGTTCTCCAGAGAAAGAGAACCAATGGGATATATCTAAAGAGATTTATGAGGAATTGGCTCACGTGATTATGGAGGCTGAGCCGTCCCACGATCTG
This sequence comes from Mirounga leonina, assembly GCF_011800145.1. Classification (NCBI taxonomy): domain Eukaryota; kingdom Metazoa; phylum Chordata; class Mammalia; order Carnivora; family Phocidae; genus Mirounga; species Mirounga leonina. Next base: position 31,134,494 of record NW_023270374.1, on the reverse strand, counting down.
TTGTCAGCAAGCTGGAGACCCAGGAAAGCCAGCGGTGTAATTCAGTCCAAGCTGAAGGCCTGAGAATGTTTCAGCTTGTCCAGGCTGAACTACATTTCCCAGAAGTCCCTTCTCTTCTGTGTCCAGCTGGCATGAGCCACCAGGGAGGCTCTCCTGAGGCCTGGAGGGCAGAAGGGAAGTGGCTGCCCATTTTGTAGCGTGCACACATCGCTGGTGATCTGCTGGCTCATCTTGTTGGCAGTAAGCAGTGTCTGGGCCTGAATTGCTTTACCTTCCCCTGGATCCTCCTTGAGTTTCTCTGACTCCTAAGCCAAGCATGCAAGGGTAGCTCCGTGATGAAGACACCCAGCTTCTGCAGGATTCCCTTGTTTTGAAGGTTAGAAATAAGAATGGAAAAGGGTTTCAGTCCGTCCTTATCAGATTCCAGCTCATGCATAGTTTTTATTTTTTTTAACAGATCTACTGAGATATAATTCATATACCATACATTTCACACATTTGAACGTACAAGTCATTGTTTTTTTTAGTATATTCACAGAGGTGCACAACCTTCACTACAATTAATTGTAGAATATTCATCATCCCAAAAAGAAACTCCGTACCCAAGACAGTCACTCCCTATTCCCATATTCCTGCCCCTCACCTCTAGCCCTACTTTCTGTTTCTATAGATTTGCTTATTCTGGACTTTTCAGATATATGGAAACATACAATATGTGTCCTGCTTCTTTCCCTTTAGCAAATGTTTTCAAGGTTCACCCACGTTGTAGCATGTGTTAGTGCTTCATTCTTTTTTTTTTTTTTACTGGTGAATGATATTCTGTTGTATGGTTGTACCACCTTCTGTTTATTTTTTCCTTTACATTAGTACCACCTTTTGGCTACCATGAACAATACTGCTATCAACATCTGTGTACAAGTTTTTTGTGGACATATGTTTTCATTTCTCTTTGGTATATACACTTAAGGGTGGAATCACTGGGTCATATGGTAACTCATTTGGAAAAACTGCCAAATGATCCACTTTACATTCCCAGCAGCAATTCACGAGGATTCTAATTTCTCTACATCTTTGTCAGCATTTATTATTATCTGTCTTTTTGATTGTAGCTGTCATAGTGTTTGTGAAGGGGTATCTCACTGTGGTCTTGATTTAAATCCCCTAATGTCTATTGCTGTTGAGCATCATTTCATGTACTTATTGACTATATAGCTTATTTGGAGAAATGTCTATGCAGATACTTCACCCATTTTTAAATTGGCTTAGTTTTCGTTGTATTATTGGGTTATGAAAGTTCCAGCCTGCTCTTGACCTTCTCTTCCTAACTGCCTGCCCTGTGGATTTTAAGCACCAGCATCAGACGCAAATACAACAGCCTTATGGAGACTATTTAACTGGCTTCCACAATTGTGTGAGAATTTCCCTGTAGTGAACCCATATATATCCTACTGGCTTTGCTGTTCTGATTGAACCCTTGTTGATGGAGAGTCTCAGCCCCATGTTCTAATCTCATCTTCCTATACTATCTATACACAGCTATGCTCCAGCCAAACTACACCTCCAGAAGAATCCTCTTTTCTCACATTATACCTCACGCCTGTTTTTCTCTAGCACATTTTGCCTAACTTTTTTTTTTAACTTAAAATTTTATCTGTTCTTTGAAACTATAACATATTCTCTGTCATCAGTAGAAACTTACCTAATCTTATCATCGTCCTCCTTTGTACCTTATAATATTGCTTATCTCCTTGAAAATCCGTTTCCTTTTCTGTATCTCATGGGATGGTTGAAAGGAATAATAAAGAGTACACATAGAAAATATCTTCATGGAGTACCGGGCACATGGCAGGTGATGAGTGATGGCTAATTCTCTTCATTTTCTACCCCTAGAACATGTTAAGAGCTCGGTAAATAGTGCTCTACGTTTTCCAATTTTGTAGATCTGGAAATGAGGCCAGGAGACCAAGATGATTCATGTTACTCTGCATTTCCCTCTTTTTCTGTGGCTTAGGGATCCTTCTTTTTTTTTTTAATTTTTTAAATTTTATTACGTTATGTTAGTCATCATACAATACATCATTAGTTTTTGATGTGTTGATCCACGATCCATTGTTTTCATATAACACCCAGAGCTCCATGCAGTACGTGCCCTCCTTAATACCCATCACTGAGCTAACCCATCCCCCCTCCCTCCTCCCCTCTAAAACCCTGTTTGTTTCTCAGAGTCCATAGTCTCTCATGGTTCATCTCTCCCTCCGAGTTCCCTCCCTTCATTTTTCCCTTCCTTCTCCTCATGTCCTCCATGCTATTCCTTATGTTCCACAAATAAGTGAAACCATATGATAATTGACTTTCTCTGCTTGACTTATTTCACTTAGCATAATCTCCTCCAGTCCCATCCATGTTGATGTAAAAGTTGGGTATTCATCCTTTCTTAAGGATCCTTCTGGGACACTTTGCTCTATGTGATCTGGGTTTCAGTGCTAGACACACCTTTTTGTAAAAGCGTGTATTTGTGAGATGATGGTAGTGATGACTTCCAGCCATAAAATGTTTCCTTTTATCTCATCAAATAATTTGAGGGGGCCGCGGATTCAATAAATGACAATGGATCTAATTAATAGCATTGAATCCTATTTATAGAAATGTCTCATGTTGGCATCATGCTTCAGAGTTTCCAGAGTGCTTTTCTCTTTGGATCCTCACAGCATCCCTTGCTGTGAAATAGGCAGGGCGGTTGAGGACATTCTCCTGGTGATGACGCTGAGGCCCAGGTAGCTTAAGCGATCCATCTAAAGGTCACAGTGAGTAATTAGAACCCACAGATCCTGGCACCCAGGCTTGTGTCCCTCTCTTTGCACTCGTCAACAAGCAAAGTGAAAGGGAAGCTTGAGCTTGTTCTAATGCAAAACCCAGGGGATCAGCATCAATTGGTTAATCCTCAATCTGTCCCTGCTTGATCTCCTAGGCGGAGGTGGCTGCTTTGCTTTACCCTCCCCCATATATCTTCCTAGCTCTGCTGGGGCTATTACCCTCCAATCCAAGATGCTGATCACACAGGTCCAAGAGGAGGAACAGACCATGTTTTTGTTTTATTTATCTATTCCTACACAATAAAAAAACTTAGTGACTTAAAACAGGAACAATTTATTTTTTCTTATAATTCTGTGTGTGGGCTGGGAAGTTCCTCTGCTGGCTTCAGCCGAGCTCACACAAGTGGCTGCCTTCAGCTGGGGGCTCAGTGGGGCTGGGGTCTACAACATGGCCTCATTCTTAAGTCTGGCGGTTGGTGCTGACTATTGTCCAGTATGACCTGGTTCACTTGCATGTGAACTTTCACCTTTAGTAGGCTAGACTGGTGGTCTACATGGTGGTCCCAAGAGCATAAAGACAGAAAATGTAAGGTCTACTGAGGCTTGGGCTAGGCTCATGCACGGTATCACTTCCACTGACATTCTTTTTTTAAATTTAATTTAATTTAATTATGTTATGTTAGTCACCATACAGTACATCATTAGTTTTTGATGTAGTGTTCCATGATTCATTGTTTTCGTATAACACCCAGTGCTCCATCCAGTACGTGCCCTCTTTAATACCCATTACCGGGCATTCTACTGGTCAAAGCTATCTCAAAGCCAGCCTGACTCAGGGGTAGGGAAAATAAACTCCACCTCTTGATGGGGAGGAAATTCACATTCATTTAGCAAAAGAGCAAGGGCTATCTTTGGAAACAATGGTGCATGGAGTCATTGTGCATTAGATGAGTTATAGGGAGCGGGCTTGGCTTTCTTACTCTTTCATGCAGCAGGAGCTTCCATTATGGCCCAACTGTCTCCTGTTGAGAACATGTGTTCTCACCATCACAGCCTTCTCACTCCCTGCCTTATACGTGACAGCCAGAGAGGGTCGCTGCCTCTGTCCACCCTGGACTAACTCAGTCCTGGGCACTGGGAACTGATGCACACTCTCCTGGGAATTCCCTAGTGTTTTGGTCACCTTTTGTTTTATCCCAGTGATGTGGTTAAGTGTGAAACCAATCAGAACTAATCATCTCTAAAAAAGTATTCTCCACCTGACCCAGCACCAGTTAATGTGATTCTGGTTTGTGGTTTAAGGCCAAGAAATGGGTTTTCCACCTACTGTTATGATCCTGGGTACTTCTGTTCTTCAGGGAACCCAAAGGAAGGGATGTTTTGATTGGTTAAATATCCAGATACTTTAAGGTTCCCTTGCCATAATACCATAAAGAGCTCCCCTATTTCACCAATATTTCTAACATCCTACTTTGGCTTTTAAATTGGTCATTTCTTATCTTTAAGTGAATGTAACTACCTTTACAACTATCTCTATAACTGAACTCTCTTGCTTTCAAATCGCCAGGATTTCTTTTGATGAAAAGTACTTGGTCTTACCCATCAAAGATATATCATCCATTTGAAACCTGATCTCTCTGTCTTTAGGTCAATGACTCAGTCATTCATTTTTCCCCTTGCAGTCAGGGTTTTATTATCCACCTCCTCCCCCTCTCCCCCCAGACGGTTGCCTCCCTGCTAAGATAGTATATGGACATAGTGGAGAATCTGTGCTTCCTTGTGGCATTGGGAGAATGACATCTGGCATCCTCATCTGGATGTTTCAACTCCTGCCCACTGGGGTTTACCCTTCCTCCAAAGTGTGGGGAGGGAGGTGTTAGTCTTTCATCTTGTGCTCTTCAGTTTCTTGTGCCCTCCTCTAGCACAGGGATGGCTTAAGCCTTCCTGTGTGGAGACAGTTCCCTTCACCATTTTTATGCCTGTGTTTGCCCAAGATTTACCACATGGTGATTCCTTCCAAGCTTTACTTCCTGATATGTAAACATCTAGTTTGGGGAAGTCTAAGAAAATCCTTTTCTCTTTTTGGAAATCTACCTCTCAAGACTACCTGCTGTGGACTTTTAAGTCTAGATTGAAACTCGGAGCTAAGCATTGAAAATTGTCCTCCCTTTCTTTTCTTTTTTTCAGCAATTCTGTACATTACTCAGTGCTCATCCTGGTAAGTGTCCTCTTTAATTGCTATCACCTATTTTACCCAGCCCCTCACCCAAACCCCTTCTGCTAACCATCAGTTTGTTGTCTATAGTTAAGAGTCTGTTTCTTGATTTGTCTCCCTCTCCCTCTTTTGTCCCCTTTGCTCATTTGTTTTGTTTCTTAAATTCCACATATGAGTGAAATCATACAGTATCTCTTTCTCTGACTAGTTCACTTAGCATTATACTCTCTAGCTCCATCCATGTTGTTGCAAATGGCAAGATTTCATTATTTATATGGCTGAATAATATTCCATTGTACATATATATATCTGCACCACATCGTCTTAATTCATTCATTTATTATTAGACATTTGGACTGCTTCCATAATTTGGTTATTGTCAATAATACTGCAATAAAGAGGGGTGCATATATCTTTTCAAGTTAGTGTTTTTGTATTCTTTGGGTAAATACCCAGTAGTGTGATTACTGGATCGCAGGGTAGTTCTTTTTTTTTTTTTTTTTAAGGATTTTATTTATTTATTTGACAGAGAGAGACACAGTGAGAGAGGGAACACAAGCAGGGGGAGTGGGAGAGAGAGAAGCAGGCTTCCCGCCGAGCAGGGAGCCCGATGCGGAGCTCTATCCCAGGACCCTGGGATCATGACCTGAGCCGAAGGCAGACGCCTAACGACTGAGCCATCCAAGCGCCCCGCAGGGTAGTTCTATTTTTAATTTTTTGAGGAAACTCCATACCATTTTCCACAGTGGCTGCACCAGTTTGCATTCCCACCAACAGTGCACGAGGGTTCCCCTTTCTCCACATCCTCACCAACACCTGTTGTTTCTTGTGGTTTTGATTTTAGCCATTCTGACAGGTGTGAAGTGATATCTCTTTGTAGTTTTGATTTGCATTTCCCTGATAACAAGTGATGTTGAGCATATTTTCATGTGTCGGCCATCTTTATGTCTTCTTTGGAGAAGCATCTGTTCATATCTTCTGCCTATTTTTTAATTGGATTATTTGTCTTTTAGGTGTTGAATTGTATAAGTTCTTTATATATTTTGGATACTAACCCTTTATTGAATATGTCATTTGCAAGTATCGTCTCCTGTTCAGTAGGTTGTCTTTTAGTTTTATTGACTGTTCTGCCTTCCCTTTCTTGGGAGTAAACCAGCCATGTGGATGAAGGACTGCAGAGAAACAAAATCCCCAAATCAGTTGGCATTTCCCCACTTTTCATAACTGTTGGGAATTATCCCATTTGAGTAACATCTCCCTTTTTTCTACGTCATCACACATTTACTCTGACAGAGCCATTTTTTCCCATTCTTTTTGTATACTTTGTTAGTGACATTTTTAATTAATTAATTAATTGATTATTTTAAAGATTTATTTATTTGAGAGAGAAAGAGAGCACAACCATGAGGGCCAGAGGGAGAATGAGAGAGTCTCAAGCAGATTCTGCACTGAGGACAGAGCCTGAAGCAGGGCTTGATCTCACAACCCTGAGATCAAGACCTGAGCCCAAACCAACAGTCAGACACTTAACTGACTGCACCACCCAGGTGCCCCAGTGACACTTCCATTTAGTTGTAATCATTATTTTACATGTGTGCATCCTCATGGAATCTCAACACTGATAGGAGAAGCATGCCCACCACTGCATCAAACCCACTGAAGTCATTCAGTTAATGTTCAAAGAAACCACTGTGTGCTGCTCAAAACTATAGAGCAGTTATGTTTTCTAGTGTTCAGTGCATAACAGATGCCCCACATTTAAATGGTACTGTTCTGTTAGCATTTATTGAAAAATGTATGCACAAGGTACAAGTCCTGCTTGCAATCAGTGCAATGCAACAGGGTTAGTTTGTTTGTAGGAATATGGACTTTTAAGGGAGTTCATCAAGTAGCCTGACTGTGGTGTGATCAACTCTATCCTTATTCTATTTTGGGATCTCTTTTTTCCAGGAGACAGCCTGCCTGCCTGCATATTTGCCTGATGGAGTTAGCCTGTCTCACAGCTTCGCTCTGGAGCCCAGGGGATTGCTACCCACTACAGTGGGCTCTCCTTGGGAGGAGACTTCAATTGCTTTTGAATTAGTTATAGGCTCAAAAGTGAGCGACTCCTGTTATTAGAATGCAGGTTTTAAAATTACTTCAAGTTGCCAGCTTGGCAGCATTAACCTGTCATCAGAGAATTCAGCATGGTCACAAAGAAGATGGACTTTTGAAAAAATAAAGCAGAAATGAACTGATATGGTCAAGGAGTGAGGGAAACTCTGAAATGCCTTTCACTTACGCCTCGTCTGTTTTGCCATCTATAAAATGGTGACAAACCTTGGAAACTGTTTAGAATAAGTTGAAGGGTAATCAGTGAAATGCTATGTAAAACAATTCACTGAGTGTAATACTCCACTGGATTCTCTAGATTTGTGTAGCTGTGTTGAAATAGCTCTAAGAAAGCTTATGCTCTTATGCACACACAACATAGCTTTACGCCAGATATCAAAGGAGTATGTCTGGTATAAATGGCATTATTTTCCAGCTTTATTGAGGCATGATTGACAAATAAAAATTGTGTATATTTAAGGTGTACAATGTGATGACTTGATATATATAGACATTGTGACAGATTACCATAATCAAGCTAATTAACTCATCCATCACCTCACATAGTCGTTTTGGTGGTTTGTTTGTTTGTTTGTTTTTTTGGTGGTGAAAACACTTAAGATTTATGCTCTTTGCAAATTTGGAGTATACAATACAGTATCATATTATTATTATTAACAGTATAGTCACTGTGTTGTATATTAAATACCCAGAACTTATTCATCTTATAACTGAAAGTTTGTACACTTTCACTAACATCTCCTCATTTCCCCCTGCCCCTGGCAACCACCATTTTATTTTCTGTTTCTGGGACTTCAACTGTATTTAGATTCCATATATATGTGAGCTCATACATATTTGTCTTTCCTATTTGGTTTATTTCACTTAGCATGATGTCCTCCAGGTTCATCCATGTTGTTGCGAGTGGCAGGATTTTCTTCTTTACATGCCTGAATAATATTCATGATGAAACTATAAATTCTAAGTGTATAATGACCCAATTATGAAAGCAAACCTGAAAAGATTTAGAAGCCATGTAGAATGATATCTTTATGACTTTGAGGAAGGGAAAACATTTTTACAGGATGCAAAATGTACAAAGTATAAAGAAAAATATGGATGTATTTGACCTTAAAATTGACCTTAGAATTTTATAAATAAAATACCATAAACAAACTTGAAAGATCATTTATAAACTAGGAGAATTTTATGTCAATTCATTGTTAATGAAGGATGAAAATCTAGAATGCAAAGCAGCTTCCTACAAATCAATAAGATAAATAAAAACTTATCAATAGAAAAATAGGCAAAGAACATGAATAGGTAATCTACATATAAGAGAAAACTCAAATGATCAATTAATATATGAAAAGCTCAACCTCACTGTAATTAATGATATGGAACAAAAATCAGTCATCTCATAAGATTAAATTAGTAAAAATGATGTAGTCTGATCGTATCAAGTGTTGGTGAAGATGTAGAGAATCAGGAATTCTCCTGTGCAAAAATTATGCAACCACTTTTGAGAGCAAATTGACAATATATAGTAATGTTAAAAATGCACATATATTTTGACCCAGAAATTTTACTTTGAGATACATTTTCTAGAGAAGTCTGTTGTATATGTACCAAGGAAGTATAAAGATATTCTCTATAGCACTTGTTTTTTAATGTCTAAGAAGTGAAGATACATCCTTTTTTAATGGTGGAATGAGAAGTTGTGGTTTGTATATGTTAAAATTCTATAAAGCAATTCAATAATATGATATATCAAATCTCAAAAACAATGTTGAGTGAAAAAAGGTGAGTTGTAATAGATTATGGTATTTATTTTACCACAAACTCAGTGGCTTAAAATAATACACAGTTATTGTCACACAGTATGTGGAGGTCAGAAGTCTGGGCATGGCTTAGCTGGATTCTCTGCTTCAGTATGTCACCGAGCTGCGTTCCTAGCCTCAGTGAGGGCCGTGGTCTCATCAGAAGCTCTATTGGTGAAGGAGTTACTTCTAAACTCCCTTAGAATGTTGTAGAATCCATTTTCTTGTCGCTGCAGGATGGAAGGCTTCAGTTTTGTCAGGAGGTCATCCTTAGCTCTGAGAAGCCATCTAAGATTGCTTGCCATACGAGCTTCCTCATATGGCCACATGCTCCATGGCAGATTGTTTCTTTAAAGCAAGGGATAGGCCATCTGGGTGGCTCAGTTGGTTAAACGTCAGACCGTTGATTTCAGCTCAGGTCATGATCTCAGGGTCCTGGGATCAAGCCCTGTGTCGGGCTCTGTGCTCAGCACAGAGTCTGCTTCTACCTCTCCCTCTGTCCCTCCCCCACTCATGCTCTCAATCACTCTCTCTCTCTCATTCTTAAATAAATAAACAAAATCTTAAAAAAAAAAACAAAGCAAGGGATAAAGAGACTCTAACAAGGTGGCATTACACTCTTACATAATCCCATAAACATGATCACATATATTGCATCATTTTTTATGTCATTTCATGGGTTAGAAGCAAGGTGCGGGTCTCATACACAAGAAGAATGACACAAATATATGAATACCAGGGAGTGGTGATTATGGGAACCACATGAAGGTCTGTTTACCAAAATTTTTATCATTTATGTAAATGTCTCAAAACATAAAAACACAAAACAATTTGGTTGACTGTCCAGGAAATCATGTTGTGTGAAAAAACGAACCCCAAAAAGTTGTGTAACACATTATGTCATTTATATAACATTCTTATAATAATTTTGCTCTCAAAAGTGGTTGCATAATTTTTGCACAGGAGAATTCCTGATTCTCTACATCTTCACCAACACCAGAATTATAGAAATGCAAAACAGATTAATGGTTGCCAGGGGTTAAGGACAAAGGGAGGCAAAGAGAGTGTGACAGTGATAAGTGTGAGTATAAGGAACAAGAAGGATACAGAACAGTTCTGTATCTTGACTGTATCCATGTCAGTATACTGGTTGTGATATTGGACTATAGTTTTATAAGATGTTACCATTGGGGGAACCTGGAAATTGTACATGGGGTCTCTGCATTATTTCTTAAAACTGCATTGAACTACAATTATCAAAAATAAAAAAATCCAATTAAGAAACAACAACGAATAAACCAGAGAAAATTTCAAAAAAAACCCAAAAAAACCCCAAAGTCCTCATATCAGTCCTGAATGATGAGCAGAAAACCATGAGAGAAATCAGTGGAAAAAATGGGGACTTGCTGATTGACATAGGAAGAGAATTTACAAAAAGATAATTAAAATCATCATTGGCGGGAGTAAAGGGTAGAACTGCTCTGCAGAAAATCAGGTCAGTAACTTGGAGGTCAAAGTTGAGAACTCTCAAAATACAGATGAAAATAACAAACATTAAATGACTTGATTAGTTTATACTAATTATTAAGCTTATAATCTTATGTAGCAAACCTATGAATATTGCCTTATATGTATCCCATATACATATATATGATTTATTTGTATATTCTTTTGTTACTTTCAAAGAACACGTGAATATTATTCTATAAGGTAATATGCAAAGTTATTAATGGTGATTCTCTTGAATGGTACCATTATTCTGATTTTAATTTTCTTTTTTTTAATTCTTATGTTAATCCCCATACATTACATCATTAGTTTTAGATGAAGTGTTCCATGATTCATTGTTTGTGCATAACACCCAGTGCTCCATGCAGAATGTGCCCTCCTCAATACCCACCACCAGGCTAACCCATCCTCCCACCCCCCTCCCCTCTAGAACCCTGTTTGTTTTTCTGATTTTAATTTTCTATTTTATGCATTTGGGTACACAGTTTTCTACCATGAGTATGTATTAATTTTAGATGAAAAAATTAAAATTAGTGCAATTTTGTGCATATTGCACATCTGCAATTGTGTAAAAATATGTACAATAAACTGGAAGGAAATGTTGTATACTAAATGTTAACAGTGGTTCTGCCTGGGGGATCAGATTTACTTGTTTTCATTTTCTCCAAGTAACACTGTGTAGTCTCTAGATTTTATACAGTGATCAGATGTTTTTTATAATCATATAGATAAATTTTAAATTAACATATAAAATTTTATAGGTACTATATGATAACCAATATGTAAAAATATACATTGAAAATTAGTGGGAAGGAAAACAAAAAAAGGTCAGAGTATTAGAGATGACTTTTTTTTATTCTTCTAACTCTCATGTATTTTCAAAATTTGTATCATGAGCATATATTGGTTTGGTAATGGAAAAGTCCCCAAAGAAAATGAAAGTGATTGATTAACTGTTTTGGACATGGGGAAATTTTTTCCAAACATGAAACAACAGAAAAATCATAAGAGAAGGACAAAATATTCAAATAGCCAATTAAAATATGGGAAAATACATTGCTTCCTTAAATGCAATTTCAAAAATTAATGTTTTTTTGAACAAGTAAATTTATTTCATTTTTTTTCTGTTATACTTAACTCAGTTTTTAGATGATTAAACAATACTCCATTCTTATGTAGAATAATATGCATACCTGACAGACCCTATTTGAGAAAATATGTAATAAGATAGGAAAATATACTACAATCTTCTGTGAAAAGAAGAAAAAATATTGCATTTACAATTTGTCTTAAACTTATGTATGTGTATATTTTTATGAATGACAAAAGTGATCCAAATGTTCACAATAGTTACATATTAGGGTTGGGATTTCAGAAGACTTTTATTTTCTCTTTTAATGCCTGTATTTCCCACATTTTCTAAACTCAAACCGGAGAAATATGCCATGCTATATATAATAAATGTAATAGAACTATAGAAAGGGCCAACGTGTAAGCTTAAAAGGCATTGTGCTTGGCTATGAACTTCCAGTTAACACAGAACTCTTGAGAAAGTCTAATAAGATTCATTCATTCAACAATTACTTACAGAAGGCCTACTCTCCATCAAGGACTATGGCAGGTGTTTGGAATCCTCCAGTGAACAAGTCAAAGATCTCGCCACCACCTAGCTTACACGCAAAGATTTGGAAGTTGGAAAACCATCTACTCTTAGCTTGTTCGAGCTGCCATAACAAAATAACCCAGACTGGGGGGCTTAGATAACTGAAATTTGTTTTTTCATAGCTCTGGAGGCCGGAAGTCCAAGATCAAGGTGTCAGCACGGTTGGTTTCCTCTGAGGCCCTTCTTCTCGGTGTACAGGTGGCGGCCCTCTCGTTAGTTCTTCATTGATCATCTGTCTGTGCACATGGCCCTGGTGTCTCCCCCTTTTCATGTAAGGATACCAGTCGTGACTAGAACCCCACACTGATGTCACCACTTAATGTAATTAAGTGTAATTAATGTACCGTATAAGGTATTGGAAATAACCTTACATGGTTACGTTCTGAGATATTGGGGGTTGGCAATTCAACATGTGAATTTGGAAGTGGGGGACATAATTTAGCCCATAAAACCACTCTATCCTTTAATTGCCTTTAGTGATCCCTCATAATCTGGTCCAGTGTCAGTTTGAATACCTCCAGGGATGAGGAACACACTTCCTCACCTTGTATCAGTGGGTAGAGTTTGTATCTGTTTCTGAGTAGGTCACTGGCCCCAGAACTCCCGACAAGAGGGCTGGAACACCCAGCATCATAGCTGCTTGATTCTTGCAACTTCCTGGCTGGGGAGACCCTGCAGTTGAAGAGTGAGGCGTTCAGCTGTGACTTATCTCCCACATCCTGCAGCCAGGAGGTGACACAAAGTCATAGACATTTCCAGCCGAACTGATCTCTCCACCCTCCTCCCTTCACTTTACAGGGTGCCTCTGACAATTTTTTTTGTTTTTGTTTTTAAAAGGGATTCCTTATCTTCATCTCTCTCTCTCTCTCTGTCTCTCTCTCTTTCTTCTTTTAACTGATCAAACTGAGAAGTCTCTGGACCTACACGGGCAGTTTTTCTGAATCTGACCCCCTCAAAAGAATCAGCTCGCTCCTTTCTCTGGCAGCCAGCTTTTTAATCCTGGGTCACATGTCACTTCTAATCGTGGGCATGATGTTCAAGTTCCCCTCGGGCTTACATTTCACCCCAGTAAATGCTCTTCTTCAGCAGCTGCAGAAACGTGTCAGGGAGAGTGATCCTTAGGCACTGCTTCTGCAGGAGGGAGCAGCTGAGGCCGCCGTGAACCTGCAGAGTCAGGTGCCTCTGATGGACTTTTGAAAGAGGCAGACACTAAAGGGTTAAAGAGCGAAGACCCATGAGGCTGGGTGCAGGAGAAAGGGGAGCCCTGGGGGTGCGTTTCTTCCTATTTTGAAATAAAGGAGCAGTGTTTTCAGGGGAGAAAGGGCAGGAACAGACAAGGTGATGAGAAATAACCGGAGTAGAATTCTCACTGGTTGTACCCGGTTTGGCCACCTGGTATGTGTGGGGCTCCTTAGAGAGGGGCCAGTTCCCCAAATGCCTCGGAGGTAACTGCTTACCTAAGAAAGCTTCTCAAATATCCTGAGAACGTCAGAGTTCTTTCTCGTGTGAACCACTCGGACTGTTAGGTGAGTCAGAAGTTTCTTTTTATGTCAACATTTTATTATGAAAAATTTCAAACCTATAGCAAAATTGACAGGATTTTCTGGTGAACACCCTATAGGCTCACTGCTTGGATTCTGCTGCTAACATCTTACTATGCCTGCTTCATCTTCCATCTGGGTATTCCTCTATCCAGCCATCAATCCATTTTACTCTTTGGATGCATTTCAAAGCAAATCGCAGCTATCATTACACTCCCCCTAAATACTTTTGCGTGTAACTAGATTTCGAGATCTGTTTACAGGTATTTCTTCTTATAAGGTAAAATTTACTTACAATGAGACACACAAATCTCAAACGTACATTGATTGAGTTTTGACAAAGGCTTATGGCTGTAGGCCATCTGAATAACTATCAGGATGCAGAAGCCTCATCACCCAGAAAGTTCTCATGACCCTCCCCAGTCAGTCCCCACCCTTTCCACCTCCCAAACTTTTTTCCTGTATTTTTCTGCCCTAAGTTAGTTTTGTCTGTTTGGATCTTCTCAAAAATGGAATCATCTGTTATGTAGTCTCTTGTAGGTTTTCTATCCCTCTGCATAATATTTTGGAAGTTTATTCCTATTGTGTGCCTTAGAGCTTCATTACTTTTGATTGCTAAGTAGGGTTCCACTGGATTAATACAACACAGTGTGTTCACCCATAATGCGGACACAGGGGGCTTTTTCAGTTTTTGGCTGATATGAATCAAATGACTATGTCTATTTCTGTACAAGGAGAAGAGCTCATTTTTTCCTCTTGGAGAACTCAGTGGAATATTTTCAACAGTATCATCCATCCATCCAACCTCTCTTCCATCCATGCAAACACATATTGTGTGCTTACTGCAGGCCAGGCAGTGTTCAATCCTGGGAAGATAAAGTTAAAAGATACATTCCCTATCCTTTACAGAATCTAGGGAGAGAAACTTTTGGGGTCCTGGACCCAATTCTGTGTGTGTGTGTGTGTGTGCATGTGTGTGTGGTGTGGGGAAGGGGCACTGAACTTCCATACCTTCACCAGGAGCACCACTCTCCCAGTGCCTCCATATGTTCACCATCCCAGAAGCTCTCCCAACCTTGTCCTTTGGGTTTTTAGGGAGGCTTCATTATGTAAGCACAGTGGATTAAATCATTGGCCATTAGTGATCGATTCAACCTGCAGCTCCCCTCCCCTCCCAGGAGGTCTGGGGGTGGGACTGAAAGTTACATCCCTCCAGGCACCTGGATGGTTCTCCTGGCAACCAGCCCTCATCCTTCCATGAGGTCCAAAAGTCACCTCATTAACATAAGACACTTTTGTCACTCTCATCACTTAGGAAATTCCAAGGGTCTTAGGAGCTCTGTGTCAGAAATGGGGGCGAAGACCAAGTATATATCTTTTATTATAAATCACAATATCGCAGAGAACAACACAGACCATTACAGAAACACAAAGATAGGTCTAAGATGTAAACTTTCAGAGAAGGGAGAAGTGTAGGAGAGGTAGACAAGACTTTCAGACAGGTCAGGCCCAAAGGAGGGAAGCAGAGGACTGAGGATTCTCAACATTCTGTAGCAGCTTTAGTAATGGGGTCATGATACATGGATAGAGCTAGAGGGTATTATGCTAAGTGAAATAAGTCAATCAGAGAAAGACAAGTATCATATGATCTCACTGATATGAGGAATTTGAGAAACAAGACAGAGGATCATAAGGGAAGGGAGGGGAAAATCAAACAGGACAAAACCAGAGAGGGAGACAAACCATAAGAGACTCTTAATCTCAGGAAACAAACTGAGGGTTGCTGGAGTGGTGGGGGGTGGGAGGGGTGGGGTGGCTGGGTGATGGACATTGGGGAGGGTAAATACTATGGTGAACGCTGTGAATTGTGTAAGACTGATGAATCACAGACCTGTACCCCTGAAACAAATAATACATTATATGTTAGTAAAAAAAAAATTAAAAAAAAGTAATGGGGTCATGATGCCCTTTCCTGCAGCTTCCTTCAATACAACCTGACGGCTTCACCACAGAACTCCGTTCCATGGAGTGATTTTGCCATGGAATGAACTTACTTCTTAAAACCTACTTCCCTAGAACTTACCTCTATTTATTTGCATACCTCCTGCAGGTCTGTCTCAAGCCTTGATCCCACTTGACCTGAGACTTTCAGAGGGAGCTTATTATCCTAAGAAGTTATTTTGTCCTAAAGTTTACAGATTTCTTCTGAAAAGCTGGATGGAACTGACTCATAGAATCAGCCAGGCTTTCTCAAGTGCAACAATTCCAGAATGTACTAACTCTGAGATGCAGCACCGGGTTCATTTTGAGTCATTGGTAGGGTTGCCAGATAAAACACAGAACACCCAATTAAATTTAAATTCCAAGAAAACAACATTTTTTTTTTTAGTATAAGTGTGTCCCAAATATTGCATGGGACATAAGTATGTCCCCAATATTGGATGCAATACGAATTTATACCAAAAAGTGATTGTTGTTTATCTGAAATTCAAATGTAACTGCACATCCTGTACTTTTATTTGCTAAATCTGGCAACCCTAGTCATTGGAGAAAGAGGTTTTCTGGCCAAGTGAATTTTACCCATGATGGAAGCCAAACCCATAAAATACCAAAACTTTAAAAAGTAACCATGAAGGAAATGTTAATTGTATCAGATATCTCCCCATCTTTTGAGTTGGAATATATGGATGTATCCTAAAACCTTCTTGATAACTTGAAGTCATTGGTATGAATATTAATAATTACTTATTATCAAAACTACTGAGGATATTCAGGGTTGCTTGTCTATACGGAATGGCACCAGAAATCTGTGATTTTAGAATTTTAAATCTGTGGGTTTTTTCATTTTTTTCTTTTTTTTCCTAATTATTGGGCTATCAATTAAACCCCCTGTGGCAATTAATATTTATTTTCCCAGAGTCTAAGAACACCAAACTTTTCTTCTGCCTAACCTGATGTCAGTAAAAAAAAATGAGACACTAAATCTTGCTGGTAATACGTGTACACAAAGATTATAGGCTATCATGGAAAAAGATATTGAGTTTGTGATAATTATTTTAACATTTCAGAGATTTTTAAAAGCCAATTTCCAGTCTTTTAATTTTATTTTCTCATTCATTCACTCACTCATTGAAATAATAAACATAATTATGTAATAGAGGTTTATGCAGACCCCCATGGCTTCAGCATTTTATAAAATAATATTTATAATTAGTTTTTAGTAAACCGTATCTTTAAAGGGCTGGAGGGTGATTAAAAATTGAATGTTGCCATCTGAATATTATATATCTTCCAAATAGTGTATTCATTCAATTTACATAATTGCATGAATCCTGTGAGCGGATTCCCACCTGGTCTCATGTCACTGTGCTAAACAGTGTCATTTAAATGTGGAAAGCACAGCTTCCTCTCCCCTAGACCTTTCTTCACGTGGTCTCGGGATCCATATTGTGTAATAACCTTTCTTGCACCTTTAGTGTAGATCTGAAACTTTCAGACAAATAGTGAAGGACAAAGAAATCTTCTAACTGCATATTTCAAGGGGGACACTCAGCTTTTAGCAGAATGTTGACTCTCATCCTTAGCCATTCACTGTTTCTTCCTCTGGGAATCTTTGTGTAAAGATTCTAAGTCCTCATGACAATTGTCAGGGAACAAAGAAGTCATGGGTAGCAGATATTCATAGAAATTGAGGTTAACATTTCTGCATCAAAATTCTTGAAAATGTGTCCACCAGATTACCCAAAGGATGTAACCTGCCTTAAACATCTGCCAAAGTCCATTACCTGCAAAGAAGATGCTTTCTGTGAAAAAAAAAAAAAAAAAAAAAAAAAGTCCCTCCATTTCCGTGGTAACTCTGATCTGCCCGTAAGTTAGGTGAGACCCATAATCACACCATGGGTTTGTCCAAAATGTGTGCCTCATCCACCTGACCCATCACCTTCTCTTGACCTGGATCATTGTCTTGGGCCAGTCATGTGTACTTGCCATGCCTTTTTTGAGCAATGCCCTACTAGCAAAGTGGTTTTAAACTGCAGAGTGCATCCAAATCACCTGGACAGCTGTTGAAAATGCAGGTTCCTGGACCTCACACTATACCATGAAGCCAGATGCCCTAAGATGTTGAACCATACTCAAAGAAACACTCTTCTGCACCTAAGTTCCTTGGGGATGGGGATTGTGTTGGTCTTGCTCACTGCTTATTCCCTGCACTGGCCTAATGCCTGGCTCATGATAGGTCCTCAATAAATGTCTGGTCAATGAAGAAATTAAGAAAGGTTGAGGAGTGATGGGTAGCACAGTGGCTTCAGTGGCTAAGGAGACTTCTTAGGTGGAGGAGTTCCTATTACCATGAGGGATGAGTTGTAAACAGTTTCTTTGAGGTTGTGTGTGTGTGTGTTTTGAATAATCAGTAAATATCATTGCTTTTCTTTAAAGTATCAAAGTACTACACTGGGATGTATAGTTCCACTATAATATATTCTTTTTAAAAAATATTTTATCTATTTATTTGAGACAGAGAGAGAGAGAGAGAGAGATAGCACAAGTGGGGAGTAGGGTTAGAAGGAGAGGGAGAAGCAAACTCCCCACTGAGCAGGGAGCCTGACATGGGGCTCGATCCCAGGACCCCAAGATCACGACCTGAGTTGAAGGCAGACACTTAACAGACTGAGCCACCAGGTACCCCCATTATAATATATTCTTATCTTTCCTCCCTTCCCCCTCTTTCTCTTCCTTCCTTCTATCCATCTATCCTTATGTATAAAGAGAAGTCTAGAGGGTGCCTGGGTGGCTCAGTCAGTTAAGCATCCAACTCTTGGTTTCAGCTCAGGTCGTGATCTCAGGGTCATGAGATCGAGCCCTGCATTGGGCTCCATGCTTGGTGTGGAGTTTGCTTGAGATTCTTCCTCCGCATCCCCATCTGCTCCTCCCCCTGTTCACGCTTTCTCTCTCTCTCTCTCTCAAATAGATAAATAAAATCTTTAAAAAAGAGAGAGAGAGAGAGAGGTCTAGGAAAATGTTCATTTAATGCTCAATTTTTAAGTGGTGAGATTTTAGGTAACAAAAATTTTTTTGTATTCATGAAATTTTGTGGTTTTTGTAATAATTTATCAAGACAAATTAAAGTCAAAAATCATTTAAACTTTAAAAAATACATGCTCTTTGACAGATTGTTTGGAAAAGAAATTAGGGTCCGTTAGCACATCTGGTCTCAAAACCTGCCAAAGATGGGTGAGAAGACAGTAGGCATCAGCTCTGGTTGCCAAAGTCTGCTTCTTCTTTTAGATTTCTCCCATGCAGGCTCCTTACCTATATCTCAGACCATACCTCCATTGTTCTTCAAAGTTCTCTTCTCTGAACCCAACATCCCGGACCCACTTGGAAACTCTCTGTACATTGGACTCATGGGCTGGATACTTTAGGCCACAATAGTGTGGGCAGTTTGCCTGGGATTCAGGGCAGGAGTGAAAGCCACTGCACTGAAGTGTATGCCCTGAGCTCACTTGAAGGTCTTTGGGTCTCTGGCATTGGGGTCTGTCTATACATATGAAAGGAAAAGAGGAAGAAAAAGGTCATGTTTTTAAATAGCTCAAATCATCCTTGTGGGAGCTTTTCTGGGGATTTGTCCCTTTTTTGCAGGGAATAGAGGCCAAATGTGTATACTCTTTAGGGAAGAGCTGACCCCAGTTGGATATCTCAGCTTGTGTCCCACCTGACTCCAAACCAACTTTTCATTTTGCTCTTTTCAACCCTGTTGCATAAAATCTCAAGCTCTGCCTTTAATTTTCTTGACTGGTTTCCAAATATACTTTTCTTGAAAAAAAGTTCTGCTTAGTGCTCCCATTGAGTGACCACCCACCTGATATTGCCAGAGCTAGATCCCTACTCCTTTCCCACGAAATGTCTCTCCCTTCTCCTACTCTGGCACACTCAGTACTATGAGTTAACCAGACCCCCTTCTCTACTCTCCTGGGCATACAGGAGAACTACATTTCCCAGCTTCCTTTGCAGTTAAGTGGAGCCATGACTTTCTGGCTAGCATAATGTGGATAGTAGTGATGTAAGGCAATTTTTGACTAGGCCTGAAAGCCTCTTGAGAGGTCCATGTCTTCATTGTGCAAAGCTTGAGATGCTCTGTGTCTTCATTGTACAGGGGGAGAAGATCCAGTGAAAATGCAGAAGAAGGGTTCTGAGGTCCTAGGGAATAGCAGAACCAATTAAATCATGTAGCCTGGGAACCTAGGTCACTCTGTGAAGAAGTAAACTGTGCAGGGAATAAACTTTTATTGTGTTTTCCATTTATATTTAGAGGATTTTTGTTCTTGTAGAAAAATATAGCCAACTCTAACCAAAACCCCTACTTAAGCTTTAAACCCACTTAAAACATTCCCATCTCTGTCTAGATCACCTGAGTATCACAGATGAAGTTAATCTAGATTGATGTCTTCCTCTGAAATGTTATTATCATAGTTATTATAAAACATTTTCTCACATCCCTTCCTTTCCCACTAGACTGGAAGCATTTCGAGATCAGAGCTTTGTCTTATTCATCTTTGTAAACTTATCACTGACCACTGTATCTGGAACATTCTAGGATCTCCTGGGAGATGGTGGAAACTGCATTGAACTAAGGTCTGTTTGACCAAATTTTGTGTTCTTGTATATTCTCCTTCTCAGACAGAGCTAGAGGGGAAAGAATGCAGCGTTCATGGGAGCTGAAGTGCAGTTCCAAGTCTCAATAGTCTTCTTCTGGGTAGTAAGCAGGTCTGAGGTCCTCAGGGAAATACTTATATTTTCTTCCTCCTGCAACCTTCCTTGAACATGGCTACAGACAGTTGCCCAAAGATAGCCAAGGAGAGGGACCACCATTAGAAGGCATGTCTCAGCTTTCCAGAGAAGTGGTAAGAACCCACTGGAAAAGATGAGGATGTCCCAGATGCCTATTTGGCGAAGTGATAGTGATCCCCATTTCTGCCCCAAGACAGATACCAAGCAGTCAGGGCAGAGTGTCCCCATCCAGACGTTGTCTGTTCAAGAATGAAGTGCCTTTTTAAGCAGACTGGAGGAGAAGAAACTCGCCCAGCTGAAGAGCTAAGAGAGGGCACACGGCAGCGGCCCAGGAGGACCCCTTTCATGTTGCTCTGTCTATATTCACTCTTCTGGGAAATGCATTGCATGACTTTCTTGGGGTGGAGGGCTGCAAAGTACAAATGTGCACCCACAGCAGTTTCCAAGATGTGCTTTTCTCCCTTTTTACTGTAACTCAAGAAAGTCAATGCATTTAGAAACTAGAGTGGTTTTCTTCAGACGTTCAAGTTACATTTTTACTTCCTCAGTTCAGCTCTCAAACTCCTAATCCTAATTGACCAGGAACTTGTGAAAAAAAAAATGGAGGAGGAATATCCTGAATCATTTACCTAGAACGTGGACCGGGTGTAAACAGGTCAAAGGCCAATGTAACTTCTAAGAAATCAGAAAGATGTGGGAGTACTGGAATGCTGTCCTACATGGCCCTGAAGTTCACAGATGCCAAGACTGGCTTGATGGTGTATGCAGACTGGGGTCGTCCATGAAAATTTGCAACAAGGTCAGTCCCCAGATGACACTATGTAAACTCATGCAATGTCTTATTTTCTGTTTTAGGGAAAGGGTAGACAGTTTGTGTGTTAGTTGCTATTCGTTCATTTCGCAGCTGTTTACTAAGTGCTTACCATAAGCTGGCCACAGAGATTTGGGTCCTACTCATAAGGAGCTCAAATTATCCAATTCAATTCAATTTTCTCTAGAAAGTTATTCGCTGAGTCTACTCCATGTTTTAAATGGACTTTTGATACACAGAGGTTATCAATATAAATCACTGGAACTTGGACCAAATATTTTTACCCTGGAAGTGGCCAGAAAGGATGGCTTGAAGGTAGAAGAGGGAAAGAAGGGTGTTCTTGCCAAGAAAGGGTGTTTGCTAGCAGGTTTAGGTGGGGGCTGGGAATCCCAGGACATTAGGAAGTAAGTACATTTTGAGCAATCCCCCAGCTACTGTGTTTTCTGAGGAGTGTTCTGAAGAACACAAGCTAGTAATATGCTTTGAGTAAAAGTGTTCTGTGGTCAGACATGTCTGGAAAATTTTGTGTATCATGTCAAGACGTTTGTAAACATCCTCATGTGACAAAATAAGGACTCTAGGAAGTTTTACAGGAAAGAAAACAAATCATGTTTCTCCCACCCCCAACCCCAGGCATTCCAGACTTATTCTACAATACATTATTTTGTCACTTAATACCAATCCACATTCCACAAATCTGGCATTTTTCTCATCTTCTCATCATATATTATAAAACACTAAAGCAGTTTAACCCACAACATCATTCTATCCAAAAGGAGTTTTTAGTAGTCAAATACACATTTCACAATTATTTTTATTAATGTACATAGTTGCTTAGGGCTATAAATCATTCTTGTGGATATATTATGATTATCATAAGATAATATGTTAGGTTATGTTACATTACAAAGTATATCATATGTACCATATCGAGCCATATGATCATATGTGTAATGGGTAGAAAGTATTTGTTATTTTAACAGCTCACACCAGCACTGTGCTTAGAAAGGGAGGGGATCTGGGAAAGGCTTTTGTGGAGAAGATGAGACCCAGATATATTTATCATCAGGCACAACAGTCATCAAAGAAAGGAAGAGATCAATAATTTGGTTTGGAAAGAGAGAACAAGGAAAGAAATCTGTCAAGATAAGAAATATGCCAAGCAATAAGGCATAAGGTAAGAGCCTGATGTTTAGGTTTTAGAATTTTAGTAATTTTTAGGAACTTGACCAATTCAAAATCAACTTCAAGCTGTTTGTGTTGCTATCATGTCAATCTCTCCATCTTCCCCAAATTACCAGCAAGGATTTTTATACACTCACACACTTTGCACTGTTTAATTAGATGGAAATTTAACATAGTTGTGTGGGTCTATGCAGAACGAGTGGGGTACAGCCCTAAGGGGATGGGGGTCCCCCAAACTGAAGCATTCAGTGGGAATGGGAGCCCAGAGGTCTCTAGGGAAGCTGTGGTGTTTTCAGAGCTCTGGGTGTACAATGGGGGTTTGATCATTTTCATCTATCTCTTGTGGAGCTGGAAATCCACATCTGGGGTTTGAGTGTGTGTGTGTGTGTGCGTGTGTGCATATCAAGTGGTGGGGAGGGAGAGAGAGAGAAAGAGGGGAATAGAGATAAAGATATGGAGATGGAGGTTGGTATGGCACCTTCAGAATCTTAATTTTCTATTATAAATGTTTCATAGCTTGGAAAATTTATAAAGAGTGGTTTTCTCAGATACCCATGCCCAGGCCAGAAGTAGATGAGGAGGCTTTGGGAATCAATCTGTAGAAGCCCCAGCAGCTGGCTGCAAGTCTGTGGCCAGAGTGAAAGGGGAAGGAGAACCAGGCTGTCTTTTCTAGTTTTGGAATTCCCTCAGGGCTCAGGTATAACAGCAAACTCCTATTCTGGGAATAGAAAGGCAAATAAATGTTCACAGGTTTGGGGGGAAGCGACTAAAGAATACAGAGATAGAAGGAGGCAAGGGGCTGGGGTTCAATGTGAAGGGATTGCAAAGAGTTAAGCAATGATCTTGGTTGCATAAAACAAGGTCTGCTGTCTAGAATGGAGGAGGTGACAGTCCCTTGTTGCTCTGGGCTGGCCAGTCTACTTCCTTTCTGGATTTGTGCTTCTTTTTGGGGCTTGGCCACCAGTAGTTTCCAGTGACCTTAGTGAAGTGAAAATCTGATCATGTCAGTCCCTCCTTTAAAACCATTCAATATGCACCCCTATGTTTATTGCAGCAATATTTACAATAGCCAAGATATGGAAGCGACCTAAGTGTTCATCAATAGAAAAATGGATAAAGAAGATGTGGTACACACACACACACACACACACAGGAATATTACAGTCATGAAAAGGATGAATCTTGCCATTTGTGACAACATGGATGGACAGAGAGAGTATTACGCTAAGTAAAGTAAGTCAGACTGAGAAAGACAAATACCATAGGATTTCACTCCTATGTGGAATCTAAAAAAACAAAGCAAATGAATAGACAAACAAAAAGCAGTATCAGAGCTATAAATACAGAGAATGAACTTACGATTGCCAGAGGGGAAAGAGGCAGAGGGATGAGCAAAATGAAGGCAGAGGAGTGGGAAATACAGGCTTCCAGTTATGGAATGAATGAGTCATGGAATAAAAGGCACAGCATAGGGAACATAGTCGGTCGTATTATACTAGCGCTGTATGGGGACAGATGGTGGCTACCCTCATGGTGAGCAGAGCACATTACACAGAGTTGTTGAATCACAACATTTTATGCCTGAAACTAACGTAACACTGTGTGTCAACTATACTTACGTTTAAAAAAATTTTAAAAACCTCATTTGATGGCTTCCCATTGCACTGAGAAGAAAATATGCCCTCTCCCCCCTAGCTTATAAGACCCCTCATGATCTTTCCTTCTGCAGTTCATTTCCACGTACCGGTTTGCCAAAAATGTTCTTCCTCTCTCACTTCCTCTCATGGCCTAGTCGACTTCTGTTCATCTGTTATATCTTAGATCGGATGTCATTTTTTCAGCTAAGCTTTCCTTGACCTCCAAGATCAAGTGATGCAATCCATTCCACCTGCCTGTTCCCTTCCTGGTATTTAATTCCCAGCAGAGGACCCCTCTCTGCACTGGTGCGTGGTCTGAAGAATCCTGGTGGGAAGTCCTTCAACACCCACCCAGATGGCCTTTCTCCCTATCTTGGGAGGTCAGCAGGTTGGAACGAAACCAAGGATATTAGCCTCTGAAGTTGAATGGAGTGTTATCTGATCCTCAAAACCAGTGGTCTTTAACCTGAAGTATATATATCCCTGAAGGTTTATAAAATAAATATTTTCCCGAAAGATACATAAACAAATTTGTTTTTGGGCCATCAACTGCCATATGAATTCTTCTAATATTTGCCTGAGAAGGCTCCTTGAATTTCTCCTTTTTATGTCATAATCTCCTGTTTCTCATGAAAAATGAAAAAAAAAAAACCTTTTATCCATTGAGAGTCTTATTATGGTGCATTGCACTCACATGAAAAACTTCCAGGGCACCAAATAAAGGGATAAATCAAAACATTAAAAATATTTTATTATGCTAGATGATTGTGTGGTAACTCAGTTATAATAATAACTTGAGTAGCAATGGTTAAAAAAAAAGCTTCCATTTCTATATACTTGTTTCTGTGGACAAATTTTCTAAGCATTTAATGTCTATAAAGACAGATAAACAAACAAACAAAAGGAATAGAATCAATACCGAATCCTCTTTCTTTCATGTAATTAGTCATAATCATCCCCAGAAACATAAACAGCTTCATGGATCCATCTCATTAAAAGATGCATTTCCAATACGATTGTATTATTTCTGCTTAATAAATATTTATCAAAATTTGTAATGTATCCATCTTGTTATAATGCATGGCTTGGTAATAATAAAAATGATATCTCCATATAGAAGAAATACTTTTTAATACTTAGAACCGTATAGCCCTAGGAATTACAAAGCAAATTTAAAAGTCAATTTATGTACATATTTTTGTAGTGGATAAATATGATCAATAAAGGATTTTCAAGCATCAAAGTATATTACAGGAGCTTAAAGTTCTGTGGGGGAAGTGAAATGAAACTATCAGTTCTTGGAGAAAAAGAAAAATGTAAATTGTTACACAAGAGCTTGTTCATCTTTTTAAATAGATGAAGGTAGTTATGAAATTGCTATGATTTTTTTTTTAGAGTCTATGGGATACTTTTTACAGTTTTGTCTAAAAAAGGTCAATATTCACAATATACCAGAAAAGGTTTCCTTTGCAAGGAAGGACCAGACTTTGCAAAGTCTTTTGGTGAGTGAGCAAGCAGCAAGCTTGAAGATCACTGCTGTAAGGCGCTGTTCCTGGCCGCTGTAAGGGCAGCCCAGCTCTGCCCGTTGACATGATCTCCACTGATCATTTGCACACTGTGGAGTATCTTCCCTTAAGCTTGAGTCCGAGGTCCCTCCTTATGGAACATTTCCCTGCCCCCCACCCCCCCCACCCCGGCCAGACCTGGTGAGGTTCTCCCAATAAACACTCTTAGTGACCCCATGCTGCTTTCTCAGATAATTTCATATGATTCATAATTATATATTAAAAAAGACCAGACCGAAATTCAGAGGCACCACCTACTGTAAGCTCTGTGAGGACAGGGCCTTGCCTGCTTATGCTCATCTTCTTTTCTCTAGATAGGTCTAGCTCGGGGCTTGGAGCTTCATAGAAGCTTGGGGATTATTTGTTGAATGAATGGATGAGCTAAACAAAGGGAAAGGCTTTAAAAAGCGAGTCCTCCAGGAATAGCGAGGCTTCCAGGTTATTTGTATGTACATACACCTCACTTATTGTTTGTTACCTTATTTGCAAGATTAACTGTGCACTTCTCCTCTGCCTGTGTGTTTGGCGATGTAACTTGCACACGGAGGGCAGGAAAGAGTTAAAGATTTTACTCAGTGGGACTGGGAGTGATCATGGCTCCTGGTGGCAGGCAGACCTTTTTTTTTTTTTTAAGATTTTATTTATTTATTTGACAGAGAGAGAGAGAGAGAGAGAGAGCGCAAGCGCAAGCAGGGGGAGCAGCAGGCAGAGGGAGGGGGGAGAAGCAGACTCCTCACTGAGCAAGGAGCCCAACATGGGGCTTGATTCTAGGACTCCAGGATCATGACCTGAGCTGAAGGCAGCTGCTTGACCAACCGAGCCACCCAGGCGCCCCAGCAGGCAGACTTTTGATGTCACTTTAGCTACCCTGGCGTTGTCCTGTTAAAGACTAAGAGAACACCTCTGGAAAAGAAAGTGTTGGGGTGTTGGGGGGCCTGGGGTGAGGGATCCTTCTACGTACACCCTCCTAGGAAAGTCTTCTCTCCTCCCGAATCTAGGATTCTGTTGATGGTTTCTTCCACGGTCACAGGCACTGGGGCTAGAACAAGAGCTTTGGGACTGTTCCAAATTGTGCAAGCACAAAGTACAGAAACTACAAAAAAAAAAAATGCAAATAATAAAATGGGACAAAAACACATGGAGAGATAGAAGCTTCTCCGTTGTGGCAGTGAACATGTCTGCCTTTTAGTGTGGCTCCCTCTGTCTCTGAGCTTACGGAAGCCAAATGAGCAAGAGGGCTCTTTTGAGCACTGACTTGCAGCAAAGTTGGCTTGGGGCGCTCCAGAGAAAAACTGCTTTAAAACAAAACTACTCAAAAGAAGGTGAAGTGCTAGTGACCAGAAGAAAGACGTCAGAGCATGATTTAGTGAAACTCATGCTTGAACCCTGACTTTGCAATAACCAGCTGTGTAACTCTGGCAAATGACTTAACTTCTCTGAGTTTCAGCTTCCTCATTAGTAAAATGGGATTTCACAACATTCCTTGAATAAGAGAATGGAGATGAAAGTGTTTGCTTCATGAGGGGTTGTCCAGTAAGTGTCAAAACAGTTGAAGAATAGGGATTTCTAGAATAAGACTGGTCCCTGGACACCCGTGAGCTGAGTTTAGAGAGTTGGCTAAATAGGATAAACCTTGGGTCCAACCATGGCTTGGACATGCGTGTACTTATAAACATACATAAGTCTCTGGGTCTAGGATGGGGTTCTCAACCTTGACACTTACCGACATTTGGAAAACTCTGTTGTGAGTGGTGGGGTGGGGTGCATTGCAGGGTATTTAGGAGCATCTCTGGCCTCTACCCACCAGATGCCAGTGGCTTCCCCGGGCAAAGTAGCAATAACCACAAATGCCTCCAAATGTTGCCAAATATCTCCTGGGTTGGGGGTAAAATTGCCCCTGGTAGGGACCCACACAAGTCTGAACGCACATGCAGGAAACTCTGTGTGTGTGTCTCTGTGTGTGTGTGTGTGCGTGCGAATGTGTGTGTATAGAGGGGAATTAAGAGGAGGTGGCTAAATATTCAATGTGCCAATATCATAATAAGGCAAAATCTGAGCTTTTTCTTTTTAGAGGCAACCCTAATAATTTGTTGTTCAAAAACTAAACTTTAGGGGCATGCTGTCAGTTAATATAAAACATACAGCATATATTCACTTTGCAACATTTCTTCACACTGTACTATCATTGTCTATTTCTTAGGCCATTTCCCCCTGGACTATTAGCTTCTTGGGGATAGAAGCCACTTCTTTTTTCTATATCTTAGGACATGGCAGAACACTTGGCCCATAGTTGTTGACTAAAGGCAATATTTATTGAATGAATGGAAGAAGTCAGAACACTTTAGTGTGACTTAAAAACCATAGAATGACTCTTACAGATCTATTGAATAAGAACAATGGTATATAATGTGTGAAAAGATCCTTCTTTTAATGCCTAATAAGTAGACTAACTCACCTGAATAGTTACGGAAATTCAGAAATTCAACTTCAACCCAGAGAACTGAGGCCAAATTCTTTCTGACTGGATGAATAGATGGATGGACAAATGGATGGATGAACAGATGGAAGGATGGATGGATGGATGGATTGGTGGATGGAGAAGGATATGAGGTAAAGATGTATATAAATAATTCTTAAACAGAGAAGAGTATGGAAAGAGGGTAATGTTGACAACAGCAGAAACTAACATTTATTGAAGCCTTATTCAGTTTTAAACACTATATTGGTGGTGTTTTACGTATGTTATCCTATATAATCCTCAAATGATGAGGGTATTATTGTCCCCATGTTAAAACCAAGGCTGAGTGAGATTAAACAACCCACTCAAGATGGAAGGATAGGCCTATGAGCCCAGCCCTAAGTGTCTCAAATATCCAAGACAATCTTCAGTTGCACTGTTTTATAGAAGGCTCCCCCATCCAAAATGGAGAGCAGAGACCTGTGAAGAACTGTGTCTTGGCCTTCCAGTCCCCCATCTCCTCCCCGGCAGTGTGGTGGCTGCAGCCTGGCTCCAGCTACTGGCCCAGTGCTTCTCCAATAGGTCTTTTTTAAAAAATATTTTCTTTCTTTATTTATTTGAGAGAGAGAGAGACAGTGCACGAGCAGCTTAGTGGGGAGTGGGGCAGAGGGAGAGGGAGAAGCAGACTCCCCACTGAGCAGGGATCCCAAAGTGGGGCTCAATCCCAGGACTCCAAGATCATGACCTGAGCCAAAGGTAGATGCTTAACCAACTGAGTCACCCAGGCACCCAACCCCCCACCCCCCAGCAGGTCTTTTTTTGCAGTGTTGACAGGTCACAACATACAAGGCTTTGGCTGGGTGCCCACCCCGCACAGAGCCCCCACACTGTCATGAGCCCATGGCAGGTGAGTACTATGGAAATTACCTCTCACCACGATCAGAAGCTACCTGTGGCTGTGTTCATCACCAAGTGAAAAAAAATGCCTTTTTTGTTGGAAGCCCATCACTCACCAGTCGAGCCAGAAACAAAACGCAGATGGCCAAACCATCTTAATTCTCTCCTATCCCATCCACGGTATCTGTGCATTTTAACCCACACTTTTACATAGTCCCACAACCGTTCTGGGGAGAGCACTCTCAGAGGTCGTGAGCTCCAGAATGGGCTGTCAGCTCCACCTGGCATTCCCCAGTGAGGCTTATGTTCATTCATTCATTTCATAAATCAACCATATTTACTGAGCTTCTACTACATGTCAGACACAGTGTTAAGAGTGGGAATGAGACAGTCAAGGGCATGGAACTTGCATCTGGTGGGAGGGGACAGAAAGCAGAGTAATAAGTCCTAGGGAGTAAGAAGGGCGTGGGGTTGGGAAGTAATTGGGGGTGGGCAGAGATGCAGAAATGCAGGTGATCGGGGAAGACTGTCCTGGGATGAACAGGGTGCGGTGCCCTGATTGAGGTCCCTTGGGGAGGGGAATTGGGGCACATGCTGGTTCAGGCCATTGAAAACACCTGGATTCAGAACCAGGCCTGTGGCTATATCTTGATGCATGTATATCAAATTATAGGATTAAAAAAATAAAATGGGAGAGAAAAGTGGGAGGATGAGAAAGAGAAATCTGATGTGAACCATGAAAGTTTGAAGAAGATGGGGCCTAAGATAGGAGCTTGGGCTACTGTGGAAAAAGGATATTATGGTCAACAAGAAGAAAATGGAGCTACTCTTTATCAGCCGATTCTGTGCCAAATGCTTGACATATATTGCTTTATTGAGTTCTGCTTAAAAACAAATGAATAAATCCCTGTAATATACCATGATGCCTATCTCATAGATGGGGAAACCAAGGCTCAGGGAGTTTAAATACATTTTTCTCGGTCATCCTACTGTGGCAGATGGGGTTCAAATCTTCAAACCTAGATTTCATGTCTCTAAAAGGTGTGCCCTGGCCCTGATGAAGGACTATTCCCTCCGAGGATGAGCAGCTGAGCATCTTGCCTGGAGTGGAATAAAGGTAAAATTTCCCAAGGATAAGAAGGGGGAGGGTGGTATAGATGTGAACTCTTCCTGGGGCTAAACATTTGGTGGGGAAGGGAGAGGGGGTGGGCAGAGAGTAGCTTGCGTGGGTAGGTTCCGGAACTCAGATTTAGTTCATTGAGTATATTAACAACAAATATAGTTATTAGACAATTGAGTCTGTGAGTAAATACCGAGGTGTAATATCCACATCCATTCAGAATGTGCCAGTTGGGGTACTGATCACTGTCTCTTCCATTTGGATCTATAGACCTGTCATCCCCTAGATGGAAGGCAAGGTTATTAGTTTTTTAAAGATAGGTAACAAATTCAGACAGTATGATGAGTTACATAGTGAAAAGTACATCTCCCTTCTCCTCCTTGAGAAACCACCAGAATCAGACTATTTTAAACTTTAAGTGTGAGTTTGAGGACTTCTAATCCTTGTTCCTTTAAAGGATCTCCTGTACCTTCCTAAGCCCCATGTATTCCTTAATTAAATACATAATTACTAAGTACCTATTGGGGTAAAGCCTTTGTTTCTTTTTTGGCATGTTTTCTATTGTGCTGTAACAAATGCTCACAAACTCAGTGACTTAGAATGACACAATTTATTATTTTATAGTTCTGGATGTCAGAAGCCCAAAATGAGTTGGTAGGGCTGCATTCCTTCTGGAAGCTCTAGGAGAGAATCAGTTTCCTTGACTTTTCTAAGTTCCAGAAACCACCTGCACTCCTGGGCTCTTGGCCCCCTTCCTCCATTTTCAAAGCCAATAGAAAAGCATCTTCAAATCTCTGTCTCTTACACTCTGATTCGCCTGCCTCTCTGTTTCCCTTTTAAGGATGTTTATAATTAGATTGGGCAAAACTAGATAATCTAACAATCTCCTAATCTCAAGATCCTTAAGGGTTTTTGAAGTCCCTTTTGCCTTATAAATTAACAAATTCACAGGTTCTGGGGATTAAGATGTGGACATGATTGGGGACCATCATTCAGCCCTCCATGCCATCACAAATGGAAATATGTATGTCCAAGTAAAAAAAAACAAAACTATATCTCTGAAATAAGTTATAATTCATCCAGTTCTCTCCATCCATAGACCCCAGATGGTTGGGCTCCCTCTTACCTTTGCCTCAGGTCATTGCAAAGCCTGCTCAGTAGCTTCCTGGTACCTGGATCACTCTTCCTGTCAATTCTCCACTCTGTAGCCAGGTGGCCTTTCTAAGCATTCGACTGGTTCATACCATTCTTATAAAACATCTCAGTGAGTCCGCATTGGGCTCAATATGATGTCAAGCTTCCTCTGCGGAGTTAACAAGACTTCTCATAATGCCACCCTGTGACCACCTTGAATGTCTTCCAGCTCCTCGAATGCCCCGCCAACCCCCGGTCTTTGCATTGCTCTTTTCATTTTTCAGCTCTCAGTGTAGGTGTTTGCCC
The DNA here is from genome assembly GCF_011800145.1 of Mirounga leonina. NCBI lineage: Eukaryota > Metazoa > Chordata > Mammalia > Carnivora > Phocidae > Mirounga > Mirounga leonina. The sequence continues at coordinate 31,102,940 of NW_023270374.1, read as the reverse complement.
CCTCCAGGAAGCCTACCTGATTCTCCACAACTAGGCTAGATTAGCCTCTGTGGTCCAAAGGCAGTGCTGTATCATCTAACACAGCCTCACCGCGCTGAATGGACGTCCATCTTGCTCACCTGGCATGTTTCATTAATATGTATTGCCTTTGTGAATGCATGAATACATGAGTGAGTGAACTAGAGTCTCGCTGGAGAAACAGACTCTCTGGTCTCCACCCCCACCCTGATATTTATCATCAACCTCTATTCTTGGAGTACAAAGCCCATTTGGGAAGGTAGGACCTGGTATGGAGGGCTGCAGGCAGCAGCTTGTCATTAGAAGAGTAGCCATACATACATACCTGCATGCATTTTCTTTTTTCGGCGGTCCTAGGGGGGCTGCATCTGACAGACTTTTAGCTGAGCTTTTAGAGCTGGGGCCTTGCCTTCCTCTCTAGCTTTAGAGAGACTAATTGTGCAGAGCAGGAAACCATCAACAGCTAGAAATAGTTCAACAAGAAGCACTTGCTGGTGTAGACGTGTCTGTGGACATACTGTGCACTCACTAGGTTTTTAAGGGAAAGCACCTAGAAAGGGTTCTCTGCACCAACATGCACCCTATTTTCCTTAACCATCCCCTTCTACAGAATATTCCTGGCCCTCCTGAAAGCCGGGTCCCACGCCCGGCGAGTTGGAATTCCCCAGAGAAGGAAGGGGAGGAGGGCAAGGGACTCTGGCAGGGGTAGGGGGGGCACTTCCTTCCTGCTCCCGGACATGCCAGGCAGGGCAGTGAGCCGCCCTGGCAGCTTGTTTTGCTGGAAACAGCGGCCCCAGCGAAAGGCACGACGTGGCAGCATCTCTCGGGAGGGCGGCAGCTTATAAGATTCCACTCTTCCCATGCCAACCTGGCAGCCAAGATGGCGAGGTGGGCTTCACTTCCAGGAGAAAGCTCTGCTTCTCACAGGAGGTGGATTACAGGAAGGATGTGGATGGTCCACAGTGCATATCAGGGATTCTTCAGCGGGGCGGGGGAGGAGGGGGGAGCAGACGAGGTTGTTGAGTAGCAGAACTTGCCAAAGAAACAGGGCACATTTGAGACGGACGGCAGCTCTCCCAAGCCCTAGGTGGGACTCTTTCCTCCCTCGCCCCCACCTCCCTTCTCTGGGTCGGCTGGCTCCTTTGTTCCCCTCTCTCCCCGGCCATCACAGTCGAGTAGGAAAAGTAACCTGCCATTTCCTCAGGGAGAGCACAAGCCATGTCTCCAGGTCCTGAGAGAGAGCATCTTTCAAGGCACGGTCTTTCCACAGTAACTATTCCATTCTCGCCCTTGTCTCCAAAGCACATGTCCTGGCCACACTCGGACAGGGAGTTCGAAAGGCTATTCTTTCCAGAGAAAAGCAAAGTAGACTTCACTCACTCCTTGTCTGGTGATGGATCTTCCTAAGCAGATCCAGGCCCCGAGGCCAGAGGGTCTCATGGCTAATGAACATGGCCGTCACCTGGGGCGTGAGTGAAGCTCCAGGTTTCTGGGTTTTTCCCAGACCTCTGGATGGAGGTCCGAGGAATCTGTATGAGGCAGGGTTTGGGAGCAGGGGTGGAGGTTAGTTTTCAGCAAATTTGCCGGCACACTTTAGGATCCCAGCAGAGTGCAGACGAATTGGTTTTGGCTTCCGATAGCTCTAGATAATGAACCTTGGCTGTGCTGCCAAGTGTGTGATCTTAGGAAGGGCACCTCTCCTCCGTCAGTCTCAGCTTTCTCAGCTGTAAAATGGGAAGAGTAACAGCGTGCCCCGTCAAGGCTGCTGGGAGCATGAAATGAGGCTGTGTAGGCACAGTGCCCGACACACAGTGCATGCTCCGCAAATGGCAGCTGGCCCTGATGGTGTGGTTTGGGGTAATTATGTTTGGGTGTGGAGAGGATCTCCCATCTGCTCTGGGCCAAATGCCCAGTTTTGCTTAGGAAGGGATGGGAGCCTGAAGTCTAGTGAAGCATGCTGACTGAGATGTGACCAGGAGGTGGTGGGCAGATCTGGTTTTGAATCTTGCTTCCAACAACAGAATACTGGGCAAAATGTTCTCTTTTTCTTAGTCTCCTTAGTCTGAACTTTACAAATAGTATATGTCTTGAAAATTGCTTAAGGATATCAAGTGAAACATCTATAAATTTCAGTTTGTTCATTATTTCTGACCCATTCTGGTTCCAAATGATAGACTTCTTTGCTCATGGATTACACATGATTAATAATAACATGTAGGGAAAGTGAGCCATTTGATAGCATTACAATTTTATTTATTGAAAAAAATGTACACTGACCATGGAAACTCTGAGGAACCGTGGCTGGTCTTTGGGGAGACAGAGATCAATCATTTACAGTGCAGTGTATGGGCCACTAAATGGAGTGCAAAAAGGTAGCTTTAAACATTTTGATATTGTTAACATAGTAACATTTATATTAAAAAGAAAAGTCAGGTTGGGCTAGCACATAAAGAATGTGAGTTAGGAGGGAGTCATCCCTGGGTTCACATTCCTGCAGTTAGAAGCTGTGTGACCTTGACTAAGATACTAAGCCTCTCTGGGGCTGAGTTTTGGCATCTGTAAGAATAGAAGGTTGTGCCCACCTTGCTGGTTTGCGGTAGGATTAAAATGAGACATCAGGTTACAAAGGCACAAAATCGGCAATCAAATATATTTATATTAAGCCACATCTCTTTCTACTCTTCTTAAATGTCAATTTTTTAGCCAAGTCTCTTGGATTTTCTATATAAATAGCTTCATCTGCGAATAGTGATAATTTTGCCCATTCCTTACCAATAGTTAAACCTCTGTTTTCATTTTTGTTTTCTTCTCTTATGTTATAGTGGGGACTAGGGCTTTCAGAAGGATGCTTAATGATATGGTGGCAGCCTTTCTTGTCATTGCATCAGTGGGATGATTCTGGTATTTTGTCATTAGGTATGATTTCTTTGTAGAACTCTAGTAGCATCATCATATTCAAAATTTCCCCCTATTTTTACTTTTAGAAGATTTGTTTGTTTGTTTTTTCCTATGAGGAATTGACTCTTATTAACTTCGTTTGTTTTTCTTTTTTTAGCAGTTTTCAAGGTAATCCCATGGTCTTCTCTTTTTCTTTGGCTTTAACCTACTAATCTGCATGATTGACGCTGATAATAGGCAACCATCCTTGCATTCCTGGAATCAACCCTACCTGGTCCACTGGGTACCCATGAGACACTTGCCTCTTCCTCTCCCATCCTCTGGTCCTGTGGTCATCCATTATCTTCTCTCTCTGATGCCTGCTTCCCCTGTGCCCTGACACAGTCCCTTCAGAAGGAGGGAGGGGACGAAGAGGGGGGCCTCTTTGCGAGTGCACCCAGGAGGAGACTGTCACAAGACCAGCCGGACACGTGGAGGGAGAAACCCATGAGTTCCTGGTTCCTGTCCGTTGAAGGATTGGAAGCCTTCGGAGCCTGGTCCCTTGTGCCAACCCGTCCCTTGCAAACCGCTACTACAGCAGCTTCTGACCAGCTGCCAGGCCCCTGACCTCATGTTCCTCTGACCACAGAGGACCAAGGCCATGTCTGCCCCAGGCCGTTTCCATAGAAATGCAAATCCATAGCGAGAGTGCTTCCTCTTCAGGCCACCTTGCCCCTTTCTTCCCGTTTCTTCTAGATCTTTATGACAATAGCTCAGATTTCACAACAGAGAGATGTGTCACTCAGTCACGCGGTTCCCTATGAAGAAATCCATTTTCTTCTCTCTATTCTTTTTTGAAAGCACAGAAAATATGACAGATAAACTTCTGGGTCTTTATGAGGAGGTCATGCTCATGTCTCCCACAGAGGACAGGGAGCGAAACAGGAGTTAAACCTGGAGGGGTCTTTGCAGAGGAGCTTCACTTCGGGTTTGCCTGACAGAAGGGGAGCTCTCCCAGAAGGAGATGGGTGGTGCTGCATCAGCCCCCGGTGACGGTTCAGACCCAACTCTTCTGACCCCAAAGGTGGAAACTAGGATTTCTGCTTTCCTGGAAGAGGCCCATCTCCTTCCACCCTCCAGCTTGTCTCCCTCTGTGACAAGGATTGTCCACTAAAAAAAAAAAAAAAAAAAAAATCTGTGTGGAACCCAGGAAGTACGGAAAGAACCCACTTTTAAGCTTCAAGTTGTGTTGATTTGGGGTTGACTTTTTGTATATTCAACACTCTGTAAGACCAAGCTCTGAGAAGAACAAGCTCTGAGAAGGGCCATGGGCAGGGCATAAGCAACAAAGAACTGATAAGGGCAGGAAGTATGTCTTAGGTCTTATGCCAAGAGGAGACCCAGAGATGAGGATTCCCGTGTAGGTGACTGACGAAGGGAAATTGGTAAGGGAGGCGAAGTCAGAGAGGAAAGGGAAGGGAACCAAGCGAGGGTGTGTTCTCAGACGAAGTCTTGCAGAGATTGACTTTGACTTGAGCCCACAACCACACTGGAGCAATAGTTAAGCGTCAGAGGCATCCTGACTGTAAGTAAGGGGGTTAGGGTTTCACACAACTTCCCACCACAGTGTCGTTTCCCAGGGGGACAACGTTTCCTAGGAACTTCCAGCTTTCTCTGTATGTGGGAAGAGGGGGCTCATGCAGCCCAAGGGTGGTGCCCTGAAAAAAAGAACCACAGAAGCCAAGGGGGGTACCCATAAACAGTAAGAGGGGATCAGACCAGGATCTGGCTGCACCACCCAAATGGTTCTTCTATGAAGGGAATAGTCGTGTCACGGGACCCAGGGTAAACCTGCAGATTCCCTGCTCTCAGACAGACGATGGCACTGGTATTTCTGGGGGTGGAGCCCAGACACCTGCATGTCTGTCCACTCTCTGTGCAACTCTAAGGCCTTCTAATGGTGGCCAGCCACCCCTGTAAGTGTTGCAACGGGCTGAGGGTGAGCTCACTGCCAACAGCAAGTTGGGGGCCAGGGCAATAGGAAGCATGACTCTTTAAAATGGAAGAAAGGGTAGCATGGGAAATGGGACACAAGACAAGCTTTGCAGGCAAACCCACTTGAATTCTTCTCCCGGCCCCAGGGCTCTGTGACTTGGAGGAAACCCACCTCCCCTCAATTTCTTTGCCTCTATGAGTCATAAAGCTTAATTCATGGGGCTCTGAGGAGGTGGTCCATTCCTTTATTCATTGGAGAAACATGTATCGAGTGCTCTGCATTTCAGCAGCCCCTCTCCTAGGTGTGGGGGGCATCAGAGTCTCAGATTTCAAGACAAGACACCTAGGATTCCTGCCTTTGTGGAGCTCGGGGCTGGGCGGTCACATTCTGACCCTGGGAGATGGAAGCCTTCCTGGGATCCTCCTGAGTCTCTTGTGGCTCCTCCGTCTTCCTGATTTTCTGCAGTTCTGCAAGGCGAAGGGCATGTGTGAGGGGGGCAGAGGTGTTCCGGGAAGTCTGGGGGCAGATGCTGCCATAGAAAGCCCAGCAGGATGGAAAGCAGAACAGGACAAGACAGAAAGAACTGTCTGTCCAGGTAAAGAGGGAGCCTGGAGGGCCTGGTTACCTGTGGGGAGTTTATATGCTAGGAAGCTTGATATGGGGTGGGGAAGAGAAAAGCTCCCTGGATTTGTCAGAAGATACCATATGTTACAATGGAAAGGACCTTGAACAGATAGTCGTTCTTCCATTTCTTCTGTTTTGATTTCTTTCTTTCTTTTTTTTTTTTAAAGATTTTATTTATTTATTTGACAGAGAGAGACACAGCGAGAGAGGGAACACAAGCAGGGGGAGTGGGAGAGGGAGAAGCAGGCTTCCCACAGAGCAGGGAGCCCGATGCGGGGCTCGATCCCAGGACTCTGGGATCATGACCCGAGCTGAAGGCAGTCGCTTAACCAACTGAGCCACCCAGGCACCCTGTTTTGATTTCTGTAACCTGGGTGTCAGCCAGCCCCTTGGGGCTGGGATAAGGTGGCCGCAAATCCCACTTCCATGGCTCTCCCTGGGGCCTCCCACAGTTCTCATAATCGCTTTGACTCACGGCCTCCTGCTCCGAGATCTGCAGTCTTCGTTCCCAACCATATTGATTTCAACGTCAGACAAGGCTCCTTCACTTCTTCTTACCAAACAAAATCCATGGACACACAAACCCAAACGACCACAACAAACACCCAGACATGTGCTTGGGTCAAACTGAAGAGGAAGTGTTTCCATCCCAGGAACAGGAACAAATTTAAAGGGATAAGAGAAGCTCCATTCCCCGAATTCTTTGGGATCCTTCAGGCTGCCTCTTCCCTCCTCCTCCGCCCACACTCTGCCTTCTCCCTCCTCCATGCTGTAAGAAAAGTTAATACATACCCCCCTTGCCTCAAGCAGAACAAACTCCCCACCTTAGGGTTGTCCAAGCCTACAAGGAACTTAGCAAGGATTTTCCCACACAGAGATAGTTACTTCCCTCTAAGGAATTCTCACTCCCACTGGTTGGAGAGCAATGCTTTCTACCTCATTACAATCCTTTCAATACAATGGACACTAATGGATCCCCTCGGTTATGGTTTCCATTACCCTCCCCCATAACTAATTCGGAATTTACTTTATTTCTTGGGGCTACAAGTTTGCTCAAGTAGAAATCTTGCCCACTTCTCAAGCTTCTTTGGAGCATTAAGTGAAGTCACGGGTGTGAGAGTTTCTGGATACCCCCAAGCATAAACAGCCATTTATCAGTTCTTCCAACCTGGGCCCATTTATCACGATTCATTTCTGTAAGGATTACATTCTGGCTCCTAGCAAGACTTCTTCTCTGTAAGTTTACTTGACTCCTCACTCATTTCATGGCAAAGCTTATCACTCCTTTCTCGAGGCTTCACGAGTAAGAGTATACACTTCAGAGTATTATTTCCCAGCTGGGTTATTATTATTAGCGTGACTGGAAAGTTTCTTGAGAAACTCAACTCTGTTTAATTATTGTAGGAAATCAGAAAGAATGGCAAAGTAATTTTCACCTCTCTTCCCTCGGGAAGAACAACCAAGCCCATGAATCTCAAAGATGCAAGATCTCCTTGATCCCAGGGAGAATCAGGACCTTCGGCTCAGGAATGGGCTTTATTGAGGCTGGCTTGCCTGATAGTAACCTCCCTCTGTGGGCAAGTTCCTGGAGGTGTGGGTTTCTATATCCACTGAACATGGAAGATGGTATGACTTCTGTTGGGGCTAAGAAATGGCTACCTGCTTAGTGGACGGCTGTTCCTTCAGCCCGTTTGGCATCCATTCCCCCTGCTTCTGGTAATAGGACCACAACATTCTTTGGGGAACTACTCTTCCCCTATACTCAGTCAATGAGTTTCCCAGGGGTTGACTTCCTTGTCATTTCCAAGGATGGACATGGGACCATGTGGCCAATCAGAATGTCTCCCGTATTTCCGGCCTCAGGTTCAAGGTTGGATCAGGACTAAAGCCAGACGAGAAGGCTCAGTTTCTTACACTGGGTAAGTCTTACTCATCTTTTGAGACCAGGAACTAGGAGTTGTTCCCCACTCCCTACTCCCACAGAGTGCTGTGCTGCCCCATCCTAGAACCCATCACACTGTTCTCCTTTCTTGTCTGCCTTCCTCAAGGCTGTGAAGTGCAGGGACAAAGATAATTTTTAACTTAACGCCTGCACATGATAGGTAAATGGGCCCAGAATAGCTACTCAGTCAATTTTCATCAAATGGTGGTTGGGGAGGGGATATGAGGGAGGGAAGTTCAATCTTGGTAATGGGGAGGGTCAGGCTGAGCAAGGACGGGGCCAGTGGTTCTGGATTTTGTATAGATCACACTTCAGATCTGATCTCCAAAGAGCCTTATTAAGAAAGCAGCAAAACAGATTTGCAGTGATGTCTCCGGCAGACCTCCCAGTTCCCATTAATGACTCCTATAATAGCTTTTCATTGCCTTCTCTTTCCTTAAGAAAGTCTCACATTGTCATCCAGGCCTGTTAAACGTTCTGTGGGCCCATTATCAAAATAGCATTTTCAGCTTCACTGAACACATGTAGGAAATGTTGTCGTGTTAAAAAAAAAACCAAAAAAAGCAAAAAACAAAAAACAACTATGAGAATAAGCACAGATTGTATTGGGGTAATTATCTCCTCTCCAACAGCCTTTTGGAAAAAGAGGATGTTTCTAATTTTTGGAAAGCCGTATGTCCAAAGGGTACATCATCACTGAGATTAACAGTGCTGCAATGGAAACCTGACATCAAGTCAGTTTCTCCTCTGCCTCTGCCCTCCGCCTCTCTGGCCAACCCCTCTGTCCCTGTAAGATAGAGGGAAGTCACCCAGGTTTCTGATGGATGCCAGCTGCGAGGGTCATTTGTCACTGCATTTCTATAGGAGTATGAAGCCAGCCTCTCACTCCGGGTGGTGGGCGGGTCCCACACTTGTGATGATGACGCTGGGGTTCAACCAGGATCACCCTGGGTTAAGGGCTGGCGCAGAGCCATGGATGTGCCGCAGGCAAAGGTAGGTCCTCAGGCACTGAACATGCACAGCAGAAGACTCAAGGTCTTTGGCCGGTTTTATGTCAGCCATTTTATGACACCAGCTCCGGGTAACGTCCTCACTGTCCCTGCAGGTCCCTCGGCCACTAAGCAGCAGTGCAGGCTCTGCATTCTGCTTTTGCAAGCTCCAGTGTCCTTGTCTGTAAACTCTGAGGGACAGCACCTACCTCAGCTTTAGAAAGAAGGATCGAAGCCATCAGAAGATGCAAATATGCATAATGGCTGCTCAGAAAAGGCCACCTCTGTTCAGGTCACTGTCTTGACATCTTCCTACGCTCCTGTCTGATCTGAAGGGGACCCCGCCTGGGTGGCTCCAGATGTCCAGGCCCAGTGAGGAATGTGGGCACATCATGCAATGATAGACAAACTGTGAAGTATACAGAGGAAGGTACGGGCTTGGCTTTGTGGAGCTAGAGAGTCGTCCTAGAGGGGGTGGCAAGGGAGCTGTACCTGGGACGAAGGACAGGCATTCCCCAGAAGACAGAGGAACGGGCTCCTGGGCAGAGGGCTCAAGTGGTGTTTCGTGGGTGTGTGGGGCAGATGAGGGTGGGGAACAAGGTTGGACCCAGCCGCCACGTGCATTGGGTGGCATCCCATGACAGGGGCTTGTGGGTTAGGGGTCTCAGCCTCCATGGGTTTGCAGATTGCTTGGTGAGTTTTTTAAAAATGTAACACCCTAGAGTGGGGCTCAGGAATCTACCTTTTCTGCCAGCTCCTGGATGGCATCATGCAGGTGGTCAGAGGCAGCCCTGGAGAGCAGAGATACAGGTGAGGGAGAGTGAATGCAGGGCTTGGCTTGGGCGGTTCCCTCCCCTCAGGTGCAGGAGCAGGGTCTGGGGTCTCAGGATCCTGGGCGTAGGGTATGCTAGCATGAGAGCGCTTGAGGGGGTCAGCTGAGAAACAGCGAGTTGGGGGAGCCCCGGAATAAGAACCCCAGACGGGTGATCACAACTCTGTTAGGAATCACTAGGTGCTGGGCAGAGAGATTCCGTTCTGGGGGTTTCAGTGGTGAGACACGAGCTGGAGCGGAGAGGAATGTGGGGAGGGGGGCATGAGGAGCAATCATCAGGAGCAATTTCTGCATGATGGGACTATAGTAGCAGCCTGGAGGCTTTAGGAGGGGAGATACAAAAAAAATAGCTCATACTAAGTACCTGATATTATTCTAAGGACTTATTAACCCATTTAATTCTCATAACCACTCTAATTAAAAAAAAAAAAATAGAGAGTTATTCTCAATTAATAGGCAAAGAAACTGAGTCCCAGGAAGTAATTTGCTCAATGAGTAAGTCATGGAAGAGAGACCCAAATCATCCAGACCCTGGGAGTCCAGCTCGCGGGGCCACATCCGCCACCTTGTGCATCAGCCGGGCCTCGGACTGTGCCCACGGTCCCAGCTCTGCACAGAGGGGGCTTGGCTGGGGACCCTAGCCCAGCTCAAAGACCCCACAGACTGGGTAGGGCACCAGGCAAGGTCTTGGGCAGACTCTAACTGGAAACACCTTGAAGATGGAGTGGATAGCACGTGGTGGTTGTGGCTTTGTGGCGGCCTCTGAGGGATTGACCCTGGAAATGGGTCTTTTCAATGAATCACTCAGAACCCCAGAGTCGGGGCGCCTGGGTGGCTCAGTTGGTTAAGCAACTGCTTTCGGCTCAGGTCATGATCCTGGAGTCCCAGGATCGAGTCCCGCATCGGACTCCCTGCTCAGCAGGGAGTCTGCTTCTCCCTCTGATCCTCCCCCCTCTCATGCTCTCTCTCTCTGTCTCATTCTCTCTCTCAAATAAATAAAATCTTTAAAAAAAAAAAAAAAAAAAAGAACCCCAGGGTCGCCTGGGAGGTCTTTGGTGAGAAAGCAAGGACCTTATGCTCAAAACTTGGGGCACAGAAGGAGTTGAGAACCATACAAGGCGACACAGAGTTGCCAGGAGAAAGGGTTGAGCCTGCTCTCTCTTACTTAGCAAGGGCTGGGAGGCAACCCCTCAAGTGCACAGCGCAGCCCCTGAAGCTCGCGAGAGGGCAGGGCTCCGGTGAGCAGGCTCACTCCCCCAGCACAGCGTCTCCAGCCAGACCCTTCAAAGCACAACCCACCTTACCTTGCAAGGCTGACACACGTTCAAAGTGCAGGTTCCCTTGCTTCTTGACCCTATGAGTGGGTTGCTTTATTTCTCTGAACTCTGGGTTCCTCATCTGTGAAGTGGGCATAATAATGGACTGTGGATTGGCGTGGCTGCCTTGTGGGGCTGGTGGAGGAGAAGGTGAAAGCATTTTCCACACAGGTGAGAGGAGGTGGAGAGCAAGTTGCCTCTGGGGCCCTGGAAGCAAGCGTCCCTTTCATTCGGGGGTGGGGGGTGGGGTGCTTCTGTCAGCGAGCAAGACGGTGATGCCTGTAGAGGGGATCTATACTAATTGGGAGAACCCACTGGGAATTTCTGGCGAGTTACAGGATGAGCCACGTTGAAGATGCTTAAAAGCTGAGTGTTCGGGCGTGTGTCTGTGCTGGTGTTCGGTGTGTGAAGTCACAGTGAATAATAATTGGTCGCTTCGTGTTTTCCACCCTGGGTGACAAGCAAGGAGGTGGGGACAGCCAGTCAATATGCGAAACAGCCCACAAACTTCTGCCGTGGGCTCCGAGTGAGCACAACCCCACCCCCAGCCCTGCCAAGGCCCCCGGCAGCCGCAAGGCTGGTCCATGGAGTGCAGGGAGGAGAGGAGAGTGGGCTGGGCAGGGGTGCAGGCAGGGCTAAGGGTTTGGGTCCTTATCCTAAGCACACTGGGAAATCACTGAAGTGCTTTCAGCTAAGGGGCTGTATGATCAGTTTTGTGTTTCAGAAAGCTTCAGGCTGCCATGGAGGGAATGGATTAAGTGAGGTAATCCGTGTCACGGACTTTGCTCCGGAGCCAGACTATAGTAAGTGCTCAGGAAACATTATCCAGTTGTTGTTATTAATCTATTAGCTGCCAGGTGCCTGGAGGACGTGGATGGCAGCTCAGCAAATGAGCCTGAAGTGCTTCCTCTCTCCAACAAAGGGACAGGCTGCTTCCAGGCTCCTTGACCAGGCCGGGCTTAGCCTGGCATCTTCCCATCTCTAGCGATGGAGGCTCAAGAAAGAGGCCCAGCCAGGCCTGAGATAGGAGTGAGCAAAAGCTTCCAGTGTGGAGGGCGGGGCTGAGCACTGCCAGGAAGCTCCAGCAGTGACTGTGTGTGTGTGCGTGGAGGGGAGTCGGGGGAGGAAGGGATTCTTGCCTTGCTAGCTTGGGCCCAGGATCCCCAGTTCACAGCCCTCCTGCTGGTCTGGGCCATTTGACTGCCCATATAGCTGGATTCACTGTGTGTGTCTTGCGGGGGGTTGCAGAGGGGGCTCTGGCTTCCCAGATGGGAAGAAGGAAAGGCCCACAGGGACAAACCCTGCCCTCCAGGGAAGGAGCTCAGCTGGGATTACAGACCTCTTGGGCTGATTTAGAAACTCCAGTGGGGAAATGGGCGGTCCTGCAACACCTACCAGGCTTTACCCAAGGCCACCAGTAGCAGCTTCCCTGAGACCAGAACTCCCAGCGACAGTGCATGCGGGCTCCTTGCTGTTCTCCGTTCGATCCTAAACGCTGACTGATCCTCTGTCTAATCTACTTCCAGATTCTCTGTTCCACACGGCAGCCACGAGGCACATGGGCTTTTTGAGCACGTAAAAGGTGGCTCATTCCACTGGAGATGTGCCACAAATATAAAGTTACACACTGAATTTCAAAACCTTAGTACAAAATAAGTAATGTTAATAATGTCCCTTATTGGTTACATGTTGAGCTGACAATACTTTGGCTACGTTAGATTAAATAAAATCTATTATTAAAATGGACTTTACCTGTTTGCTGTTTGATGTCTTTTTAACGGAGCCCCTAAAAAATTTAAATTAGCCTATCTTGCTGGCATTGTATTTCTATTGGATAGAACTGATCTAGGGTTTAACTAGGTGAAAATGGTCCAATAAGACAAAGACAAAAAAGGATCCTTTGAGCTCTCTCTAGGGCATAAATAGATGAGAAGGGCAAAATGAATCCCCCTGACTGGTGACCTGTTCGTAGGGGTCTCCAATGCCTTGAGGTGGTGGGTGGGGAAAGTACCAGCCTGGGAGGGAGAGCATCATGCATTCGTAGCTGCTTCTCAGAAGCAGGTGGGCCTCCTCTGAGTGCAATGAATGTGGGGATGTACACCTAGTAATGCTGTTAGGAGGAGATTAAGTGAGGGACTGTATGGAAATCTCCCAGTGGAGTGCTTGGCACTCAGAGGCATCAACATTCTTCTCTTCCCTTCAACAAGGACATTTTAGAACTGGGAGGATCTTTCGGAAACAAGGGCTGAGCATCCCTCTGGTTCTTTGGATTCATTCATTCATTCAACTACCATTCTTTGAGCTGGTTAGAATGGCAAACCAGGTGGACAGGCTCCCTGCCATCGTGGAGAAGAGCCACCCTCATAACCAACAGCGGTGCATATGTACGCTGGAGCCTCGGGGGTGGAGCAGTGTGCTTTCCTGGCAAACGACAGGAGCTCTTTCTGCCTTCCTAGCACATCTCTCGGCTCTACTTCCATCTCATCAGGCTGGCCATGCCCCTTGGAAGCAGCTGAAACCCTCCCCAACCCATGCACTTGTAATGTGAGTGAGGCTCAGCACTGCAATTTCTATAAAGCCAGGCTGAAGGGAGCCAGGTAGTGAGAGCTGGCTCCCATCATACCTCATTCTGTCTCCAGCTCTTGAGGCCCACTGGATGCTGTGCCAGTACTCCTCTGGGATTTCTCTCAGTTAATGCTGATCCCCGAGCAACGAGGGCCTCTTGTCTGGCCGTTCACCTTCCTGCCCAGCAAGTCTGAGCTTCCGGGGAAAACAAAGAGAAGAGAAAGCAGACCACTGGGATCTGCAAATGGGCAAATGGTGTCTCAGTGGAGGGATTCTCTGAGCACAGGCAGAAGTGTATCCAGATGGGAAATGTTAGCGTGAGGGGCCATGAAGCCCACCATCATCCTCCTGATGGCCTGTGTTGAAACCCTGGAGTGCACTGGATACATTGTATACATTATTGACTTGAATCCTCCTCAAACCCTTTGGGGTAAATTACATCCAATGTCATACAGATCTCACCAGGCTCACTCATGGTCTCACAGATAGGCAGTGACAGAGCCTGTTTTTAAACCCAAGTCTCTTTTCCTAAGAACCCTATACCAGATACTCCACAAGCTACATGCATGGGCAGATGGTTTCCAAGAATATTCCCTGCCATTATCTATTTCATTTGTCAAAGATGCAGGAACACGGGCTGAAAAGAACATGTAGGGGACAATGTCTTGAGTCCTTTTGTGCCTGCCCAACCCACATCGCTTTGCCTTCCCTTCTTCTCTGCTCTTTGCCCAGACTGGGTGGATTCACATGGTCAGTCTCTGGGACACAGAAGTATCCATGTTGCTTTCCAGCTTCAAACTTTCCAGGAGGAAGAGATGACTTAGAGAGTTCACTCTTATTCCATGCCGTTGTCAAGGAAGTTGTTGAGAAAATTAAATGTGAATGATGTTTGAACCTGGCTCAAAGCAGGGCACAAATTAATGGCATGATCACTTTTAAAGAGATGATGTAAGTGGATGCTCCCCACAGAAGGCCTGGCTTATAGAAGGTACTCAATAGATTCTTTTTGGAGAGATAAGCTGTTATAGACTAGTGTCCCCTTAGCAAGGATGGAGTCCGTGGTTCCTAATCTTGGATTATGAGAAAATGCAGACTTCTGTCTGTCGTTCAGGTCTCCTTCCTGCTCCTCTGATTCAGTCAATCATGGCTGGAGTCCCAGACACTGCATTTTTCATAAGCTCTTGAGGAGATTCTGATGTGGGTGTTCCCTTTGGTCACCCTTTGGCAGTTAGGCCAGAGAGCCTGGAACACAGATGTAGTAACTCATGCTGGCAGAGGTGACCAGGGACCAGAGGTGTGAGCCTGGATGGAGGCATAGAGGGAATTCTAGGAAATGGCGTGGGGGTGGGGGGGCAGGATGGTCTTGGGAGTGAGGAGAAGACACTCCAAGGGGAATGCACAGACTTCCGGGGATTCTATCCTTTTATGCTTGGGAGTCCCCACACCTTTGACGTCCTCTCCCTGTTCTGCTAAAATAAATTTAAGATCTGGTTCAGCAGTGACCTCCTCTAGGAATCCTGCCTTCAGCCTCTAAGATAATTTAGTTACTTGGCATGTCTATCACAAGATGATCCCTTTCATTTCTGTATCCCCAATGACAAAAGCAGGGCTGGCATGTAGGGGCTTAATCAATCAATGATTGAATGGCTTGTCTGTTTTCCAGAACAACTAGCAGGGACATTGAGGGGTTAAGCTTTACCAGCACTACTCATTTTGTGCAAGGCTGCTGAGGGCATGCTATCAGCAATGGGATAAGATTCCCCCATCTTGTAGGTTTAGAACTGGGGGTCAACACATGCTCTGGGGGAAAGACTGAAATATTCCTGCTCAAGTGGAAATTGTGTGGAGATGGGTCAATGGGGAAAGGATGGGGAGAACTAGTCAGTGTTAAAGTATAAAGAGAAAAAGAAAGAAGGAGGGGGGAAAGGGGGGAGAGGGAGAGACTCGATACCACTGTCATTCTGTGTGTAAAATGAAATTATGTGCATTATCATCATAGAACATTCAGAGAAGCCCCTGTTTATAAAAATTAAGAATCGAACTCTGGAATGTCAGCTAAGTTGTCCAAAGCCACACCATCTGTGAAGGGACAAAGTCAGGATTTGAATCAATAATGTTGACTCCAAGTTTGGTTCTCTGTCTTCTGCAACACATGGAAAGCAAAATGAGTAGCATGTTTGCTTTGTTGCTAATTTCCCATTTCTGTAGCCATATTGGACATCGCCAGTTAATTATTTTAATTTTAATATTCTTTGTCTTTTTTTTTTTTTTTTTTTGCCATTCATCTCAAGTAAAACCCCAGAATCTTTCTCAACACCATGTTTCTGGAACATACCACCTTCCTATAAGATTTAGCATTTAAGATCAGATTTGCTGGTCCGTTTTTTTTTAGATTTTATTTATTTATTTGACAGAAGCGAGACACAGCGAGAGAGCGAACACAAGCAGGGGGAGTGGGAGAGGGAGAAGCAGGCTTCCCGCGGAGCAGGGAGCCCGATGCGGGGCTTGTTCCCAGGACCCCGGGATCATGACCTGAGCCGAAGGCAGATGCTTAACATCTGAGCCACCCAGGCGCCCCAGATTTGCTTGTTATTTTGTTCAAGATTAACTTATTCCAGAACTCAAAGGAATTTATTTCCAGTGGTCATTCCATTTGAAAACTCTGGAGATCTATGTCTATACCTATATAAAATCATTGTCTCATATCTTAAATTACATGATGATATGTCAATTGTGTCTCAGTAAAGCTGGGAAAATAGTATTTGTCTTCTGCCAAATTAAAATAAGTATAAAATACATAAAAAAAAAAAAAAAGAAAACTCTGGGCCCTGAGTACATTTACTGGAGGAAAGAAGGGAAAAAGAAAATGATAGTTTCAAGAAGAATTTGCTTCTCTAAACCCCAGACTGTGAAAAAGACAGGAGTTACAGGGAAAGGTTATTGCCTGTATCAGCAGGGAGGGCTGCCAATGATAATAATGGAGCAAAAATGAGATCAGTTGTTGTTACTACTGAGTGTTCACCCGAGCCAGGATTTAAGTAAGTGCAGTACGTGGGTTAATTCATGTGCCCTTTACTACAACTTTATGAAGTTTACAGATGAGAAAACGGAACAGAGAAAGGCTGATTACTTTGCCCCAAGTCATGCACCTGCACCTGGATTCCCCGCCAGGCTGCAGAGCTGAGGTCTTCCCCAGTAAAACAAAGCATGTGCAAATTTAGAAGGGATAGGCACGTTCAGTTACCCCAGACACAGGGGGGTTTGCCCTCCACCCCCACTCAGAAAAGGTCAGGGAGTTATGGGATGCGGGTGGAGATCCTCATCCTGGCATCCCCATGGTTTATTCAGAAGTTAGTCATGATTTGCTTCAGCCCTGGCCACTCCCGGTTCTGTTGTCATGGGCGAGGAGCCTTGTAACTGGGTGCTGTGGAGAGGAAGTTAGCACATGCAGGAAATGACTGCGCAGTGGATTTCTGGGACCCCAGGAACAGTGATGTGGGCTCCTGCCCTTCCCTTCCTTCTGCCTCCATGGTGGCGTGGAGGGGAGGAGAATAGGCATTCAAAATCCCTCTGTTCGGGGTCCATGCAGGGCAGTTGATTGATTGATTGATTGATTGATTGATTGATTTTTATTTTAGAAAGAGGGCAGGCGTGCTTGCCAGCAGGGGGAGGGGCAGAGGAAGAGGGAGAGAGAGAATCCCAAGCAGACTCTGAGCTGAGTGCAGAGCCCGACTTGGAGCTTGGTCTCACGACCCTGAGATCATGACCTGAGCCGAAATCAAGAATCTGATGCTTAACTGACTGAGCCACTCAGGTGCCCCCAGATATCCCCATTTTTTAACGTGAGCAAGCTGAGGTTTGGGAGAGCAGGGAGGCGAACTTGGTTCTGTCTGACTCTACATTGGGTCCACACAAGGAGAAACCAGGCCTGAGCATCAGTGAGGGGAAACCAACAAGGAACCAGTCCTCAGAGACTGTGAGGGCCAACACATTCCAGTGAAATAATTTTTGGCATTTAGAGCCAATTTTGGATTTAGCTTCCCTGGGCCTCTGTTTCTTCACCTTTCCTGGCTGGTTTTAGTGAGGGATAAATGCAAACGTATGTCCACAAACCTCAATATGAAAACTTTCTTCTACTTGCTGCCAAAATCAGGTTCAGTGTGCAATTACAAAATCTTTATTTCTCCTAGAATGGTAGGATTTTATAAAGGTTTCTATAGATAGATATATAGATATCGTGGCAGAAACTTGGTTGGCATAGGTGCCAGTTTAGGAGAACAGAAACATATTGACAAACCCTACCCGATATTTAAGATGAAGGTAGCTTTAGAGAATGCCGTGGGGGCTGGGAGTGCATTTTCATTTTTCTTGGATAATTTTGTGCATTGACTAAAGGGGATCATCATGACAACTGGACTCCTCCTGACTTGAACACACATGCTTTAGGGTGAGCAATTATAAAAAGGATCATCCCTTTCCCAGGGGCTTATATAGATCCTTAACACTAAGGTGTGGTCAGGGAGTGATTTCATATTCATCCAGGATCTTGTTAGGAACGCAGACTCTCAGGCCCCAGCCCAGACCTACTAAATCAGAATCTGCATTTTAACAAGATCCCCAGGTGATCTGTATGCACATTACAGACTGAGACATGCTGATGCAGATGGCTTTTTCTTTTTCCAATCCCTTAGCTTTGAGTGGACGTTTCCATTTAAAATTAGGTTACAGGCCTTTCAGGGAGTTACCTGCCTGCATAACATTTCTGAGGTTAGGTGCCTAGAACACTGTTTGCCAAAGGTTTGCAGGGGCAAGGAACTTCCAACCTTCACTGCTGTGATTCTCAATCTGTTTTCCTTTGCTGCCTTAGAAATTGTTGATCATGCATGTCTTGGGTAGAGAGATGCCTTCCCTAAGATGGAAAAAAAGTGTCTTCACTCCAGGAAGATGGATCAGTCCGAGTTTATGGCTATTTTTATTTCTATGACTTAAGAAAATGCTGGAGGCCTTCTTAACTTTTGATGAAGGGGAACCAGTTTGGGCTCATGTTTGGATCATCATCTGGCTTTTCCATGGGCCACCAAAAACCACAGACGGAAAAGAAGAGAATTGACCTTTGATGGGGGTAAGAGGCAGAGAGGGTGGGGAGGACGGGAGAGTAGAGGGCAGAGTCTGAATGCCAGAGATCCAGAGTTGGCAAGAGGTAGAGAGTGAGGTGTCTGTTTGGGAGATGCTCTTGAGAGAAAGGGCTGAGAAAAAAAAAAAAAAAAAAGCCTCTGAGAAAAGGAGGATTTGGGTGCCTAGCACATACGTTGGGTTGGAGTTCCAGTCTTCTATGCTCTGGTCTTTATTATAAGTGGCACTTGAGATGACCCACACCCAGAGCCTTCACAGAAGTGGGAACTTGACTTCCTTCCCCAGTGTTGTCTCTAGTCAGTGGGGATAACTCCTAACCCATGCGTGGGTTATTCCTACCATAAGGTCTTTCCATAAGATCTCAATTTACAGATCTATTATGGGTAGAATTGTGTCTCCCAAAAAGATATGTTCAAGTCCGAGTCACTGGCACCTGTGAACATGACTTTATTAGGAAATAGGGTCTTTGCAGATATAATCAAGTTCATTTGGGGGTCCTATTGGATTAGGGTGGATCCTGATCCAATGCCTGGTACCCTTGTACAAAGAGGCACAGAGACCCACATGAGAATGCTAGCTAACAAAGAAAACAGAGATTGGATGCAGCTATTAGCCAAGGAATATCAAGCCAGCCACCACCAGAAGCTGGGAAGAGATAAGGACAATCCTCCCTTAGAGTCTTGACAAAAATCATGGTACTGCCTACACTGTGATGTTAGACTTCATTTCCAGAACTGGGAGAAAATGAATTTCTACTGTTTTAAGCCATCCAGTTTATGGTGATTTGTTATGGCAGACCTAACAAACGAATACAACCTCCTTGACCCCCTACATACTTAGCAGGTGGAAGCAAAGGTCCCATGTCTCTATTTCAGGAGGGGATGTTGAGTGGCGGGCCCTCCGGTGCTTGGAGAGGCACTGCCTTTCTAAGGACACCAGCCACAGCACAGATGTCTAATGTACCCAGTCCCTGTGTGCAGTCTACCTCGGCATGAGAACACCCAGCAC
Source organism: Mirounga leonina (assembly GCF_011800145.1). NCBI lineage: Eukaryota > Metazoa > Chordata > Mammalia > Carnivora > Phocidae > Mirounga > Mirounga leonina. The sequence goes on along the minus strand of NW_023270374.1, from coordinate 31,083,640 downwards.
TCTACGTGTCTGATCTTGCATGAATCTCAAAGCTTGTTGCCAATGACTGAGGGGAAAAAAAGTCCCAGTCTCTAACTTCCTCCAAGGCTTTGGTCATCTGTAACTGGCCAGAGGAATGGCCTTCAGGAGCCAGAAGTTAGTTATGGTTTTCGAGCAATTTCCCCTATTCACGATTTTGCAATTGTAGAGTGCAGTCTCCTGTGCATTTGCATAAGCCACTTTATCCTTTTCCTTTCGGGCTCTGCAAGCCACCCGGCACCCCCACACATGAGTCACACACAGCGGCCCCCAGGGTGGAGGTGTGCCCTCCCCATCAGGCTTTCCTTCCCTCTCCCGAGCTGTGCCTCATTTGCTGCTGGGCAAAACTCAGCCTTGCTGCAAATTTCGGCACCTGCCTGTGTGTGTGTAATTGGGTTGGATTTACATTAAGAGGGTTCCCTGTGGTGAAAACCACACTGCTATTTTCAATCTGAAGCTGCATAAAACATTCAATTTTCTAAGTATCCGTCAGCTGTTAGCACTGTGAAAAACGTAGTCTGCCTGGATGGATGGGGGGCTCCTGCTCAGTCCCGTAAACCCCCGATTATTTGTGCTACCAGAGGGGATAATATTATATGGCTGTGGATAATGAAGCGTTATTTATCTAAGTATCCACTCATTCATTCAACAAGCACATTTGAGAATCCAGAATGCACGAGGCACTCTTCTGAGCATCTGATCAGACCACATCCCCCCTCAGTTAAAAACCCTTCAAACTGGCATCTTTTTGTATAATCCAAACTAGGGGCCTTCCAGCCTTCTCTGCAAAGGGCCAGACAGTGTGTATTTTCTGCTTTGTGGGCTATGAGGGCTCCATCCCAACTGCTCAACTCTGATGTTGTAGCTTGAAGCAGCCATAGACAATACATGTATTCTAATGTATGTTATGTATGTACGAATAAAACTTTATTTATAAAAACAGATAGCAGGCCAGTCTTGGTGCAGGGACCACAGTTTGCTGACCTCGAATCAAAATACCTTACTTTGTCCTACTGAGCCCTTGTGACCCGTTTCCTGCCTCCTTCATTGTGTTTCCCATACATGGCTCTCCCTACCATTCATTCCACTCCAGTACAATAACTTCCCCTTATTCCAAGAACCACCAAGCTCTTTCCTGCCTCAGGACCTTTGCATATCCTATTGCCTCTGCCTGAAGAAATTCTCTTCTCCTGCCATTTGACAGAGACGGTTCTTCATTATTTAAGGTCATATGAGAGCACTTCAGATGCCATCCTTAGTGGCTTATGGGACATCCTCATTGAATGGAGCTTCTTTTGAAAGTTTTTCCCACACAATACATCTACTTTCATTTTCTTTTTTTTTTTTTTTTAAGATTTTATTTATTTATTTGAGACAGAGAGAATGAGAGAGACAGAGAGCACATGAGAGGGGGAAGGGTCAGAGGGAGAAGCAGGCTCCCTGCTCAGCAGGGACTCGATCCCGGGACTCCAGGATCATGACCTGAGCCGAAGGCAGTCACTTAACCAACTGAGCCACCCAGGCGCCCTACTTTCAGTTTCTCTTGCCTCAATCTTTTGGTTTCCGTCCTTGGAAGGACATATTACAGATATTCATTACCTTACTGTTTACTTTGTATTTTGTTTTGGTTTCTCTTTCCCTCCCTGCCTTGAATTTATGCCCTAAGAGGCCAGGTCCCCTGTCTGTCTCATTCTTTGCTCTCTCTGTTCCTTGGCATGGTGCTTGGTACATAGCTGTCTCTTGATTTTAAAGGCAAACATTTAAGAGCTCTCAATAAATCGTTATTTAATCGGTAAGAACTTCCGACCTCAAGGAACTCATAGTCGAGTAGGGGACAGACTGACACACAAGCACAACATCAGATGCGACAGGTGTGTGTCTGAATAACGGGGGACTGGTGGGATTACTGAGCAAGAAGGCTGCCAGATTCAGGGTGGCCCCAGAATGGGTGAAAAATAAAGCAAGGGTCAAAGGGACAGACACACAGTGAGAAGCAAGAGCGCGGAGAAAGGCAGGTGGCAAACATTTCCGCATGGCGCAGACAGAAGTAGGGGAAGAAGGAAGAAGGTGACTGACATTGATGGAGCATGCACTAGGTGCCAGCTCGCCATCAGGTATGTTACAGACTTTCTGTGCAACAGCCTTTCAACACGGATATTACTCTTAATTACAATAGAGATAGACACTGAGGATCAGAGAGGGTGAGTGACCAGGCCATGGTCCCACAGCTGGTAAGTCCGTCTTCCTTGGTCTCTGTCACGTGACCCTTCCCAGATGTGGGGTAGCAGCAAAGTAGGTATTAATCCACCTGCAGTTTTCTTTTCTTCAGGGAGGTGTTTCCTTCTCCCCACAGGGATCTAGATGGAACCACTTCTTCATCTCTTTGATTAGTTGCGGAAACCCTCGAGGTGGCGGATGCCTCTTCCAGAAGCCCCTTTTTCAGGTGCAGCCTACAGGCTGGACGAGAGCAGAGGACTGGGAGGCTCCTTCCCCGAGCGTCTCCTCAACCTGTACACACGTGATCCACTTTCGTCCTCGCTACAGCCGCACTGGGGTGGCATGGGCTGTCCTGTTTCACATGGGAGTTAACTGAGGCCGGAGAGGGTTGATGGCCCGTGGTGTCCAGCACGAAGAGCTGTCCTGGGCCCCCACACCTGCAGGCGTTGGCACCCAGAGGGCTGATTGAGGTGGGACAAGGGCTCGGACAGGGTGCCCAGGGGACCGGCTTCCGCTGTCCGCTCTGGATGGTAACAGACCCTCCCAAGCAAGGGAGTCCGAGAGGGGGAAATGCGAGCACACCTGTCTAAGCAGGGACATCAAATTGCCCGAGGAGAAGCTATTATATATATGAGCAAATTCTTAGGCGATTCTGCTGGGGAAAAAAAAAAAGTGCTTACCATTTTTTTTTTCCCCACTGAGTGTTCATATAAACCTTCTGGGCGCTCAAGATGGGAGGCCGTGGTGTCTGCAAGGCAGCTGGTCCTTCTCCCTAGGGGCATTGGGAGTGATTTGATTCTGCCAGCTAACGTTGTTCGAGGCCCACTTCATCTCCCCCAGAACTCATCAGAGCTGCTAATAGGCCCTTCAGAGCTCATAAAGAGATGACCAAATCTGGGGCTGGGGGACTCCAGCTCATTTATCTTCCGCGGGCTCGATCAGATCTGATTTTGTGCGCTGACGGCTGGATGCTCAAGTGGGGCCTGGCCCGCATCTCAGACACCTCCTCAAGCAGGCCCGGGCCCCAGGGCCCCCAGGAGGGGCCGAGGCCCCCTAACCCGCGAGGGTCTCACTGTTCTGATGCTGCAGACACACTTCCCTACCAGCCGTATTGATTTGTGCACAAGAAAATAGAAGCTTTTAGTCTTGGAAGGGAACCTGAAGTCCACTAATGGGAGTGTCAGTTACTGCTTTGGGCGTTCACCCACTGCCCCTAGCTCTTGCGTGTGCGTGTGCGTCAGTCCTTACGACCCTTCTGCCTCTGCTTAGCTCTGTGCCCACCGGGTTGTAAGCTTCTGCCTGCGGAGAATGTGAAACAAATGTGAAGTCCCAGATTCACACAGATACTAACCCCCCCAACACACACCACAAATACGTTGACCAAATCCATATTAGCACCTTGGAAGGGACGAATAACATTCCGCAACCTTGCAAATTATTTTTCGCTGAAAGTTGGGCTCATTTTTTTCTCTGCATATCTTGCATTCCTCTCATTAGAAGAGATAGTTTGCACAAAGAGTAACTGGGGGGTCTTCATGTGTAACCGATATGCGCTTCAATTGAGGGGAACAGGGTAGGTGACAATGACCATCATCATCATCATCACAGTATTTGAGCGTTCACAGGGTGCCAGGTTGTGGCAACCATTTACTTCTCGTTAAACTCGATAAGGTGGCCACGATTCATGGCGCCATTTTACAGATGCGGAAAGAGAGGTTTAGGGAGTGTTCTGATTAGCTGTTGCTACGCAGCAAACCATCACACAACTTAACAGTGTAACACAACATCCATTTTAGGAAGCTCACAGATGTTGTGGGTCAGGAATTTGGAAAGGGCCCAGCAAGGCAGCTTTCCCTTGTTCTCTGATGTCTGGGGCTTGGGCTGGGGTTGCATGGGGTGGGGGGTGGGGGGCTGGGGTAACCTGAACAGCTGGGGTTTGGAGCGGTGGAGTGGAGGATCCACTTCTAGGATGTCTCCTTCACTCCCATGCCTGCTGCTTGGGCTGGGTGAGCCAGAGACGGGGCTCAGCTGCAAGTGTAGACGAGAGTATCTACCATGGTCACTCCACATGGTGATCTCAGGATAGTCAGCCTTTGAGATTTTATTTATTTATTTGAGACAGAGAGAATGAGAGAGAGAGAGCACATGAGAGGGGGGAGGGTCAGAGGACGAAGCAGACTCCCCGCCGAGCAGGGAGCCCGATGCGGGACTCGATCCCGGGACTCCAGGATCATGACCTGAGCCGAAGGCAGTCGCTTAACCAACTGAGCCACCCAGGCGCCCAGGATAGTCAGCCTTTGTACCTGGCGGCCCAGCACACCACGAGTGAGTGTCCCTAGAGAAGTAGGCAGAGATGGTATGACCTTTGAAGTCCACCCAGATTGGAGGGAAGGGGACAAAGTCTCCAACTCTCAGCAGGGAGGAGGATCACAGAACTGGGTACCATGTTTTAAAAACTGTATCAGAGAGGGTCACTAACCTGGCCAGGATCTCAGAGCGAAGAAGCTGCAGCACAGGGATTTGAAGCTGGGCAATCTGACTGCAGAGGCTTCTCTCTTAGTGACCCTATGACGCCTCAAGCGTTGCTAGACATGCACTAGATGCTACATTTGTGCAAATAAACTATGATCCACTTTAATTCATGTTATCAGCTTGGAGGGCAGGCAGAGAAATGGACAAGGAGCATTCTCCAGGACGGATGAAAAGACTGGGAAGAATCTGGAGTCAGGCTGGGAATGGGGAGCCTGGCCGTCGGGAATGTTTTCACATTCAGAATGAAAGCTGAGACGCCTGCAGACCATAGCGGAACTGAAGTTTTTCTTGACCTAAATCTTTGCATGAATCTGTGGAAAAGTCCTTGCCCTTAGAGTTGAAAGTATTTATGGTGGCCAGGAACCAGCCGGTCGGCCCAAAGGGTTTGTGGCTGTCTCCGCGATCACTGGGAGAGTACATAAGACCTGAGGCTGGAGTTTGCCAAGAACCTATGTGTTTCTGCAGAGCCTGTGTGTGCTTGTGCTCAGCCCAGAACCAGCCTTAGGGCTTGTCAGAGGAATAAAGAGCGTGCATCCAGGATGGCTGGGCTGGGCTCACAGTTAGCAGAGTTTGCAACCTGTCTGTGAAATTACAGGGTCTTTGGTGGTGATACCTCCTACAGTTCTCTTTATGGGCAACAGAGTTATAGGGAGTGACTTCTGAGGATGCAAAATGGACAAGAGGCAAAGAGAGATGTACAGACACATTCACAGGAGTCGTTTGTGCCCAGCTGAGGCTCTTAATACAAGTGGTGGACAAAGTGCCCTGGCATTGCCTTTCATTGGCTTCTGGACCAAAGGAGCGGCACCTGGCCAGACCTGTTCTGGCCAGTCAGGGTGGGGCAGGGAAGCTTCTTGCCTCACCTGAAGAGACAGGTTTATTCACAGGCCTGCAGTCAGCTTCCCTGGAGGCTGGAGGGTTGCACCAGGGAGGAGCACCTTCGTGGTCTCCCTGAGCAGGCGCTGAGCTCACAGCATGAGGAGGTAGCCTGGCCAGTGATCCATGTAGACAGGAGTGACGTGCTGGCAGGCCCGGGCTGATTATTCACTCTGATGAGCGGCATGGCCCCTTGGTGGGTGTTTGGGTGGAATGGAGTGAGGTCTCTCCCACTGAGGGGAGGTGTAAACTTCTGTAGCAAGAATGACTGAGCCATTTAATACTGAAGGTTTACCAAGAGCCTGGCCCTGTGCTGAGAATTTGGTCTCAGCATGGGTTCTCCCAGAAGCAGGCCCCAAGACCAAGATTCCAGTACACGGAGCTTATTTGGGAAGTTGAACACAGACGAGATGGGGGAATGATGTATGAAAAGAAGGCAACAATAAGTATGGGATGGTGTCAGCTGTCGGAGTGGGTGGCTGGAGCTTCCTACCACGGCGATGCTCTGGGAACACAGTGTGATACACGTGCTCCACAATCATCCCCACTGAGGAGTCAGGGAGCTGGGGTATTTACACACCGGGTACCAAGGTCGCTGGCTGAAGCCTGCTCCTGGAGGTGCAAGTCTGTAGCATTTCCAGGCTTCCGTGTGTCTGTATGTGTGCCCGCGTGCACACACACACACACACATACACACATACAGTGAAACTTTCTGCTGTTTTGGCCAAATTTTAAAAACAAGCAACCTGACCCTCAGGTATGTAGATGCAGGTTGTGGGAGCTAGAAATCCACTTGAGCTCTTGAAAGCTCCAAGGGGCTGGGTGGAGCCTCAGTGGCATCACCACATAGAATCCTTATGGCAACCCAAGGAGGAAGGGACTCTTCATACCCATTTTATAGATAGGAGACTGGGGTTTGGAGACAAGTCACTTTGGTTGAAGTTGCACTTCAGGAGAGTTGCTGGGGTTTGAGTTAAGAGCATGACCCATGCGTCAAGAGCCCATGGTTTTAAGCACTGAGCTATACTGCCTCCGTAAGTATAAAGTTATAAAAATTAATAAGAACAGGCCTCCCAATTCCTCCCTTCAGAACTGCTCAGAACTGACTAGGTTTTGGGTCACAGGTTGAAGATGGTTTGACTCTAAGGGTCAGAGTCTGGATTACAGAAACTTCCCACCTTGAGGGAGAACTAAAGATGGGAGCATGGGTCAAGTTGGGGCTAAGGGAGCCTGGGACCTCAGACAAACATGCCTTTCAGTTTTCAGAACATAGGGGCTAGGCAGACAGAGTTGGGAATTTGAGGCTGACACTGATGGGAACGGGCAGGGAGGAAGTAAGGAGAAAGGAGGGGGAGGGAGAGCCTCATGGGTCCCACTGTGAGGCATGTGGGTTTGTCAGGCTGGGGAGAAGAAAAGGAAAAGTTTACCCACTCGTTCCTGTGCCATTTGAGGTGAGCCCTAGGTAAATATCAGATCATCATCACTCCCACCCCACTCTAATCCTCCTCTTTTCTCTTCTAAAACTACTCTGAGGCTTATCAAAGGAAGTCCCCTGAAGACCTTCCGAATTTCCCTTCTCAAACTTTAGTGTGCTACACTAGGTCTGTAAGCTCTCCTTCTTGCTTCAGCCCTCCTTCCCTGAGTCCCCTGAGCTATAGAAGGTGCTTTGAATTAAACCCAGGTACAGCAAGCTCCTGAAGATCAGGTGGTTTGGACTGTAGGCACAACCTGTGATGGATAGCCTCTAACTGTTCTCAGCACTCCTCCTTGGCTCTGACTCACATCCCTAGAGGCTGCTGTGGCCATCCCTGCATAGCTGAGGACATGGCGTACCAAGGCGTTGACTAGTTCTATGCAAGGTAAGGATGGAGCATGAAGATGCTTGGAAGGCAATCATTCATTCATTCATTCATTCATTCATCTAGTGCTCTATCCATCCAATGATTTAGTCCTACCATTTGGCAGATATGTGTCAGGGACTGGGCACGCGTCTGTGAAGAAGAAAGTCAATGCCTGTGCCCCCATGGAGCTTAGAGTCTAGTTGGGAAAGCAGACAAAAAAATACACAAGGATAAAATTCAATCTAAAAGTAACTATTAAGGGGGGGAAATTGGAGGGGGAGACAAACCATGAGAGACTATGGACTCTGAGAAACAAACTGAGGGCTCTAGAGGGGAGGTGGGTGGGAGGATGGGTTAGCTGGTGATGGGTATTAAAGAGGACACGTATTGAATGGAGCACTGGGTGTTCTACGCAAACAATGAATCATGGAACACTACATCTAAAACTAATGATGTAATGTATGGTGATTAACATAACATAAAAAATTTAATAAAATAAAAGTAACTATTAACGGCAATTGAATAAAATTTGATAATAGGAAAATTAATGTGATGAAGATAGTAATCCACCAAGAAAGGATGGTCAGTAAAGATCTAGATGAGGAGATATTTTTAAGCTGAGGCCTGCCTGTGTGATGGCAAGGAGCTAACCATGTGAAGAGAGGAAAAGAGCATTCCAGAAAACTGAACAATGTGGATGTGGGTCCTGAGGTGAGAAATAGTTAGGCTAAGTTCAGGAGCAGAATTTAATTTCTCCCAGTTAGGTCCTAGTGAGGGGGGGGAAGGTGGCATCAGATGGGGTTGTAGAAGTGGAAAGGAGATGGTTCATGTAGGGCTTTTTATGAGCCATGCTGAGGAAACTGGATTATACTGAAGGCAAGTAAGAAACCATTGGAGAAAGATGGCGGAGGAGTAGGAGACCTGGATTTCGTCTCCTCTCAGGAATTCAGCTGGATAGGGATCAAACCATTCGGAACACCTACAAACTCAACAGGAGATCGAAGAAAAGAAGAGCAACAACTCTCTCATCAGAAAAGCGACCACCTTCCGGAAGGTAGGACGTGCGGAGAAGTGAATCCGAGGCGATATTCGGGAGGATAGACGGCGGGGGAGGGGCCTCCGTCGGCCGCTTCTGGCAAGTGATGGAACCACGGAGCACAAAATCGGAACTTTTAAAAGTCTGCTCCGCTGAGGGACGTCACTCTGGTGGCTAAGCGGGGGTGGAACCCTCCGGGACAGTGTGGTTTCAGGACCCTCGGGGTCACAGAAAGACCGGGGGTGCCTGAGTGCGGCAGAGCTCTCAGGTGACGGAGCAGGGAAGCCGGCTGCAGAGGCGGAGCCCAGGCGCGGGCTCTCAGCTCGGGGTGGCCATAAACCGTGATCCGCGGCACAGTCGGGCCCCTGCTCCTCCAGCAGGGAACCAACAAGCGGCAGATCCGGGGAGACTCACCTTCCTCCCCCGGGAGGAGATGCGTGGGAGCGCACCGCAGGGATCTGCGGGGTTTGGAGACTCCACCCGGGGTCGGGGGCCAGAGAGAGAAACGCAGGGTCACAGTCCGGGTGAGCACGGAGTGCGGCTGGAGACCGGGGAGACGGGAGTGACTGACGGCTTTTCTCTGGGGGCTCACTGAGGAGCGGGGCCCAAGTTCTCGGCTCCTCCGGGGCGGAGATTGGGAGGCCGCCATTTTAACTCTCCGCCTCCAAAGCTGTACGGAAAGCTCGCAGGGAACAAAAGCCCCAGAGAGCAAACCCGAGCAAATTACTTAGCCGGGAGGGGGCAAGGGCGGGGCAATTCCGCCTCCGGCAGAGACATTTGGAAACCACGGCAACAGGCCCCTCCCCAGAAGATCAGCGAGAACAGCCAGCCAAGACCAAGTTTACCGATCAATGAGAACGGCAGAACTCCAGCGCTAGGGGACTACTGCACATAGAATTCACGGCTTTTTTACCATGATTCTTTAGTCTTTTAAAGTTAATTTTTTTTTAACTGTCTTTTTGTCTTTTTATTTCTTTTTGAATTTTTCTTTTTCCCTTTTTCAACCATCTTATCAATCCCTTTTTTTAAAAAAACATTTTTATTTTTCATTTTTAGAGTCATATTCTATTCCTTCATAGTAGTTACCCATATTTTTGGCTTATATATGTAAGTTGTTCTCTCTTTAAAATTTTGAGATAGTTTCTTCTAACAGATTAAAATATACCCTAAATCTCTAGTATATGGTGTTTTCCATTCCCCTGCCTGATCACATCCTCTCCCTTTTTTTTTCTTTTTCTTTTTTCTTTTTTAAAATCCTCTTCTTTCTTTTTTCAAACAACTTCTTATCAATTCCTTTTATAAAATTTTTTATAATTTCCATCTTTACAGTCATATTCCATCCCTTTATCATATCAACCCTTATTTTTGTACATATATAAGTTTTTCTTTCTTTAAAATTTTGGGAGGCACTTTCTTCTAAAAGACCAAAATACACCCCAAATCTAGTGTGTGGCACTGATCTATCTACCAGCCTGATCATATTTGATCACATTCTGGTTTTGTGTTGTTGTTGTTGTTTTGTTTTGTTTGTTTTTGTTTTTATCTTTATCTTTTTCTTTTTCTTCTTCTTCTTTTTTCTCTCTTTCCCTTTCTTTTCCCACTGCTTCAGGTCTTTTCTGATTTGTTTAGAGTATATTTTCTGGGGATGTTGTTACTCTGCTAGCATTTTGTTCTCTCATTAATCTATTCTCCTCTGCACAAAATGACAAGATGGAAAAAATCACCTCAACAAAAAGAACAAGAGGGAGTACCGACTGCCAGGGACCTACTCAATACGGACATTAGTATGATGTCAGATCTAGAGTTCAGAATCATCACTTTAAAGATACTAGCTGGGCTTGAAAAAAATATGGAAGTTATTAGAGAAACCCTTTCTGGAGAAGTAAAAGAACTGAAATCCAACCAAGTAGAAATCAAAAAGGCTATTAATGAGGTGCAATAAAAAATGGGGGCTCTAAGTGCTAGAATAAATGAGGCAGAAGAGAGAATCAGTAATATAGAAGATGAAATGATGGAAAATAAAGAAGCTGAGAAAAAGAGAGATAAACAACTACTGGATCACGAGGGCAGAATTCGAGAGATAAGCGATACCATAAGATGAAACATTAGAATAATTGGGATCCCAGAAGAAGAAGAAAGAGAGAGAGGGGCAGAAGGTATAATGGAGCAAATTATAGCAGAGAACTTCCCTAATTTGGGAAAGGAAACAGGCATGAAAATCCAGGAAGCACAGAGAACCCCTCTCAAAATCAATAAAAATAGGTCAACACCCCGACATCTAATAGTAAAACTTACGAGTCTCATAGACAAAGAGAAAATCCTGAAAGCAGCTCGGGAGAAGAGATATGTAACCTACAAGGGTAGAAACATTAGATTGGCAACAGACCTATCCACAGAGACCTGGCAGGCCAGAAACGACTGGCAGGATATATTCAGAGCACTAAATGAGAAAAATATGCAGCCAAGAATACTCTATCCAGCTAGGCTGTCATTGAAAATAGAAGGAGAGATAAAAAGCTTCCAGGACAAACAAAAACTAAAGGAATTTGCAAACACAAAACCAGCCCTACAGGAAATCTTGAAAGGGGTCCTCTAAGCAAAGAGAGAGCCTAAAAGCAACATAGACCAGAAAGGAACACAGACAATATACGGTAACAGTCACCTTACAGGCAATACAATGGCACTAAATTCCTATCTTTCAATAGTTACCCTGAATGTAAATGGGCTCAATGCCCCAATCAAAAGACACAGGCTATCAGACTGGATTAAAAAACAAGACCCATCGATATGCTGTCTGCAAGAGACTCATTTTAGACCCAAAGACACCCCCAGATTGAAAGTGAGGGGGTGGAAAACCATTTACCATGCTAATGGACACCAAAAGAAAGCTGGGGTGGCAATCCTTATATCAGACAAATTAGATTTTAAACCAAAGACTGTAATAAGAGATGAGGAAGGACACTATATCCTACTTAAAGGATCTATCCAACAAGAAGATCTAACAATTGTAAATATCTATGCCCCTAACATGGGAGCAGCCAATTATATAAGGCAATTAATAACAAAAGCAAAGAAACACATTGACAACAATACAATAATAGTGGGGGACTTTAACATCCCCCTCACTGAAATGGACAGATCGTCTAAGCAAAAGATCAACAAGGAAATAAAGACTTTAAATGACACACTGGACCAAATGGACTTTACAGACATATTCAGAACATTCCACCCCAAAGCAACGGAATACACATTCTTCTCTAGTGCCCATGGAACATTCTCCAGAATAGATCACATCCTAGGTCATAAATCAGGTCTCAACCCGTACCAAAAGATTGGGATCATTCCCTGCCTATTTTCAGACCACAATGCTTTGAAACTAGATAGAACTCAATCACAAGAGGAAAGTCAGAAAGAACTCAAATACATGGAGGCTAAAGAGCATCCTACTGAAGAATGAATGGGTCAACCAGGAAATTAAAGAAGAATTAAAAAAATACATGGAAACCAATGAAAATGAAAACACAACTGTTCAAAATCTTTGGGATGCAGCAAAGGCAGTCCTAAGAGGAAAGTATATAGCAATACAAGCCTTTCTCAAGAAACAAGAAAGGTCTCAAGTACACAACCTAACCCTACACCTAAAGGAGCTGGAGAAAGAACAGCAAATAAAACCTAAACCCAGCAGGAGAAGAGAAATAATAAAGATTAGAGCAGAAATCAATGAAATGGAAACTAAAAGAACAGTAGAACAGATCAACGAAACTAGGAGCTGGTTCTTTGAAAGAATTAACAAGATTGATAAACCCCTGGCCAGACTTATCAAAAAGAGAAGAGAAATGACCCAAAGCAACAAAATCATGAATGAAAGAGGAGAGATCACCACCAACACCAAAGAAATACAAACAATTATAAGAACATATTATGAGCAACCATATGCCAGCAAATTAGATAATCTGAAAGAAATGAATGCATTCCTAGAGATGTATCAACTACCAAAACTGAACCAGGATGAAATAGAAAACCTGAACAGACCTATAACCACTAAGGAAATTGAAGCAGTCATCAAAAATCTCCCAAAAAACAAAAGCCCAGGGCCAGATGGCTTCCCAGGGGAATTCTACCAAACATTTCAGGAAGAATTAATACCTATTCTTCTGAAACTGTTCCAAAAAATAGAAATGGAAGGAAAACTTCCAAACTCATTTTATGAGGCCAGCATTACCTTGATCCCAAAACCAGACAAAGACCCCATCAAAAAGGAGAATTACAGACCAATATCCCTGATGAACATGGATGCAAAAATTCTCACCAAAATACTAGCCAATAGGATCCAACAGTACATTAAAAGGATTATTCACCATGACCAAGTGGAATTTATCCCTGGACTGCAAGGTTGGTTCAACATCCGCAAATCAATCAATGTGATACAACACATTAACAAAAGAAAGAACAAGAATCATATGATCCTCTCAATAGATGCAGAAAAAGCATTTGACAAAGTACAGCATCCTTTCTTGATCAAAACTCTTCAGAGTATAGGGATAGAGGGTACATACCTCAATATCATAAAAGCCATCTATGAAAAACCTACAGCGAATATCATTCTCAATGGGGAAAAACTGAGAGCTTTCCCCCTAAGGTCAGGAACGTGGCAGGGATGTCCACTATCACCACTGCTATTCAACATAGTATTGGAAGTCCTAGCCACAGCAATCAGACAACAAAAAGAAATCAAAGGCATCCAAATTGGCAAAGAAGAAGTCAAACTCTCACTCTTTGCAGATGATATGATACTTTATGTGGAAAACCCAAAAAACTCCACCCCAAAACTGCTAGAACTCATACAGGAATTCAGTAAAGTGGCAGGATATAAAATCAATGCACAGAAGTCAGTGGCATTCCTATACACCAACAACAAGACAGAAGAAAGAGAAATTAAAGAGTCGATCCCATTTACAATTGCACCCAAAACCATAAGATACCTAGGAATAAATCTAACCAAAGAGACAAAGGATCTGTACTCAGAAAACTATAAAATACTCATGAAAGAAATTGAGGAAGACACAAAGAAATGGAAAAACGTTCCATGCTCATGGATTAGAAGAACAAATATTGTGAAGATGTCAATGCTACCTAGAGCAATCTACACATTCAATGCAATCCCCATCAAAATACCATCCACTTTTTTCAAAGAAATGGAACAAATCATCCTAAAATTTGTATGGAACCAGAAAAGACCCCGCATAGCCAGAGGAATGTTGAAAAAGAAAAGCAAAGCCGGCGGCATCACAATTCCGGACTTCCAGCTCTATTACAAAGCTGTCATCATCAAGACAGCATGGTACTGGCACAAAAACAGACACATAGATCAATGGAACAGAATAGAGAGCCCAGAAATGGACCCTCAACTCTATGGTCAACTCATCTTTGACAAAGCAGGAAAGAATGTCCAATGGAAAAAAGACAGTCTCTTCAACAAATGGTGTTGGGAGAATTGGATAGCCACATGCAGAAGAATGAAACTGGACCATTTCCTTACACCACACACAAAAATAGACTCCAAATGGTTGAAAGACCTCAATGTGAGACAGGAGTCCATCAAAATCCTAAAGGAGAACACAGGCAGCAACCTCTTTGACCTCAGCCGAAGCAACTTCTTCCTAGAAACATCGCCAAAGGCAAGGGAAGCAAGGGCAAAAATGAACTATTGGGACTTCATCAAGATAAAAAGCTTTTGCAAAGCAAAGGAAACAGTCAACAAAACCAAAAGACAAGCAACAGAATGGGAGAAGATATTTGCAAATGACATATCAGATAAAGGGCTAGTATCCAAAATCTATAAAGAACTCATCAAACTCAACACCCAAAGAACAAAGAATCCAATCAAGAAATGGGCAGAAGACATGAATAGACATTTTTCCAAAGAAGACATCCAAATGGCCAAAAGACACATGAAAAAGTGCTCAATATCGCTCAGCATCAGGGAACTCCAAATCAAAACCTCAATGAGATACCACCTCACACCAGTCAGAATGGCTAAAATTAACAAGTCAGGAAATGACAGATGTTGGCGGGGATGAGGAGAAAGGGGAACCCTCCTACACTGTTGGTGGAAATGCAAGCTGGTGCAGCCACTCTGGAAAACTGTATGGAGGTTCCTCAAAAAGTTGAAAATAGAGCTACCATATGATCCAGCAATTGCACTACTGGGTATTTACCCCAAAGATACAAAAGTAGGGATCCGAAGGGGTACATGCACCCTGATGTTTATAGCAGCAATGTCCACGATAGCCAAACTGTGGAAAGAGCCAAGATGTCCATCGACAGATGAATGGATAAAGAAGATGTGGTATATATATACAGTGGAATATTATGCAGCCATCAAAAGGAATGAGATCTTGCCATTTGCAACGACGTGGATGGAACTGGAGGGTATTATGTTGAGTGAAATAAGTCAAACAGAGAAAGACATGTATCATATGATCTCACTGATACGAGGAATTCTTAATTGCAGGAAACAAACTGAGGGTTGCTGGATTGGGGGGTGGGGTGGGATGGATGGGGTGACTGGGTGATAGACACTGGGGAGGGTATGTGCTCTGGTAAGCGCTGTGAATTGTGCAGGACTGTTGAATCTGAGATCTGTGCCTCTGAAAGAAATAATGCAATATATGTTAAGAAAAAAAAAAGAAGAAGAAGGTAGCGGGAGGGGAAGAATGAAGTAGGGGAAATCGGAGGGGTAGACGAACCATGAGAGACGATGGACTCTGAAAAACAAACAGGTTTCTAGAGGGGAGGGGGGTGGGAGGATGGGTTAGCCTGGTGGTGGGTATTGAGGAGGGCACATTCTGCATGGAGCACTGGGTGTTATGCACAAACAATGAATCATGGAACACTTCATCTAAAACTAATGATGTAATGTATGGGGATTAACATAAGAATAAATTAATTAATTAATTAAAAAAAAAAAGAAACCATTGGAGAATTTTCAGTATGGCACCGACATAATTTTATTCTTTAAAAAAAAAAATAAGGCATTCGAGAGAGACTCTATGAAAATTAGGTTGCAGCCAAGGAAACCTGCTTGATGTCTGTCACCTTTGTTCTGGTGGAAGACAGTGATGGTGGCCTGGCCAGGGTTAGGTGATGGGGATGGAGAGACATGTCAAGTTTGAGGTGTGTTTTGGAAGTGAGACACCTGGATTTTCTGAAGGAATGTGTAGAAAAGAGCTCAATCCTGTGCCAAGAACCAGGAGCCAACTTTATTCAGATCCCAGAACAGTAAGTTAGAAATGTGTTGATCCACTGTGGTGTGCGGAATAAACAAAAACCAACCACGCAAAAAGTCAGACTTAAATCACACACCAACTCTCTGAGAAGCAGGATACCCTCTCCTTGGAAAATGCACCTATGTACTTACAAAAATTTTGGTGTACAATTTCAGGTGACTCCTGGATTCCTGAAGACCCTCCAGGGACCCCCGCTCCCAACTGCAATGGACTGGGAGCATCCTATGTCTTGGGGGATCCAAGATCTGAAAATCTATGAACTAGAGACTTAACACTGACTCTCCATATTCTGGAAATCTATGTCTTGAAGAGTGGACAATGGCCAGCCCTCTTTATAAGGCAGGCTTATACATAATCAATCTCTGGTCTAAGTTCTCCAGGGATAGGAATTCCATGCATCTCCTTCAGGGGGCCCTGCGGTGTTCTGCCATGATTAGAATGCAGTCTGATCCTGTTTCCATTTGTTCTGTCCCCTGAGAGGGGGATGGGCCAATCAAAGGAAAGCCTTGAAGGAACATGGGAATATGAACACGTGGTTATTAGGGAAGTGGTATTCTGGGCCATTCTTTTCTAATTTTGAGTTTTCTGTTTCGCTGGCATTACATTGCTTGAGCAATACATTTTAAAAAGAACCCAGAAGAAGATAGGAGTTCAGAAATTAGCTCTATTTTCAGCTTGAACAAACAAACAAAACAAAATGTCCAAAAACAATTAGTAAATCTTTTTTTTCAGTAGATTAATTTTTCCTGTGTCTACAATTTTTTTTTTATTGTGTCTCTTTCCCACATGTCATTTAAATGCAAAAGGCAAGACATTCTAATACATACAAGATGTACTCACCTTATGCTTCAGTCACCAGGACTTCTTGCTCTTCCCAAGATCATTGAAGGTTTTTCTTGATTTCATGCCTTACATATGCTGTTCCCTCTGACTAGAATGCCCTTCTGACTATGTCTTCCTGGGAACCTTGGACATTTTTTAGGTCCAATGGAGAGGTTGTCTCCTCAGCCGTCATGAGTGCTTAGATACAGGTACTCCTTTTGTGTTCTCTACACTGGCCTCCTCTTGTTCATGCCTCTCTCATTCTACTGATTATATTTTATTTTAAATTATTTGAATGCATGTCTGTCTCTCCCTCTGGATCCTTGAAAGCAGGGATGGTGATTTCTTTCTTTCTTTCTTTTTTTTTTTTAAGATTTTATTTATTTATTCATGAGAGACAGAGAGAGAGACAGAGGCAGAGGGAGAAGCAGGCTCCCTGCTCCGCAGGGAGCCCGATGTGGGACTCGATCCCAGGACCCTAGGATCATGACCTGAGCTGAAGGCAGACGCTTAACCGACTGAGCCACCCAGGCATCCCGATTTATTTATTTCTTAATTGCAGGACCCAGCCAAAATCTGGCACAGATTCTAAGCCCAAGAAGTGCATTAGGGTTGTATGGTGTACTTCCTTCGAAGGGCTTTGTGGTGCTGATGCAGGTGGTGGGTGATGTCTTGGCCCCGCCACATCAGATCTTACTAACAATTCTAGGGTCATGCTGTTATTAGGAAGAAAAGTTCGGACTCGTGGAGTAGAGCCCATTCTCCCCCTCAGGCCACCTCTCCCCTGTGACTCCTCTCCAAATTTCTATTCTGCCTGCCTGGGGGATTTTGATGTTCAAGGCTGAGACTGCCTCTTATGGACCATTGGTCTCAAGCCCTAACCTCCTCTCTATTCCTTTCGTCTCCACAGTAAAAAAACAAAAACAAAAGGAAGGGCCTTTGGACTCAATTTTTTATGCTCTAATTAGGTATATTTGTTGAGTGCTTATACCCTATCAAGCACTGTGCTAACTGCCTTCATCAATTAGCTCATTTTATTTATATAAGAGCTCTATCCATTTATTTGCTCATATGTGTATATATATTTCAGAAATACTAATTGAGCATCTATTATAGGTTGACACTACTCTGAATACTGGGTGCAACTATGGACAAAATGCACAAGGGTCCTGCCCTCTTAGATCTTGAAGTCTTGCATGGGAGATAGGAAATGATCTGGTAACTGTAAATTTCGAAGATAATTTCAGATGGTACAAATGTTACAAATGATGCAGAGACAGTGCCATGGTAGAGATGTAAATAGATGGTGTGGTCAGAATCTGCAGGAGGCTAGAGGTGGTACAGCCCAGATTGCTTAATACACATCACTTCCATTTTCCATTTCATTGGCCCAGTGTTAGTCACATGGCCATGTAATGACACGTAAGGACATGTAATGACAAGCAGCCTGGAAAGCCATTCCCTGGATGATCCAGAAGAGGCCTAGGAGAAAGGATTTGGTAAACGTAATTCATAGCATCACTTTTGACATTTGAACTGAGAAGATAAATATGAGATGGAAGAACTTTCAAGATAGAAAGAAACCCACATGGAAAGGCTGTAAGCTGGGAAAAGCCGTTTGGCCTATTTGTTGACGAAAAGGATGCCATTATGTCTGGCACCTAACAAGCAAGGAGGAGAGTGCCATGAGATGAATTATGACAGGTCATTTAGGATATGATTCTGAGAGCTGTGAGCATCCACCAGAAGGTTTTCCATCAGGGAATGTCATGATCATTTTTAGGAGCCCTCCTTAAGTGCAGGGTGGAGAAGGAAGGATCTGTGGGGGAACAGCAGGAGCAGGTAGACCATCCATAAAGTTGTTCTAGAATGCTAGGGAAGAGATAATGGTGGCTTAGAAGAGGTGGTAGGCTCAGAGATTGTATTCACACTCAATAGACTAGGAAAGTAACAAAGTCGATGTTGCAAGCTGAAATCTGTTCCTAAGTTCAAAGACTCATTTCTCTCCTGCTCAATTAATTGCCTGTTTATTGGGTGGTTCTCTTGTGTATAATACCACATTGGTTTGGGTCTGTTTTCTAAACACAGGCATTAGTTATCAGGCTTTGAAATGAGGGGCATGAAATATAAGCACTAAGGAGGTGAGAAGAGGGAAGGGACACTGATCTGGTAGAAGCCCAAATGAACTTCACCAAGAGTGTAGACCCCCTGGCAGGGCTTTGAAGGATTGAGAAGCCATGGGAACCATGGAAAGAATCGGGACTCTAGAGACAGTGCTCTGTTCCTGTATGGGTGGTAGCCCCATATGAGCTATATTAAACTCTTTGGGCTTTTCAAGAGGGAACAGACTTTTAAATCCAATAAAAATGGGTCTAAATCTAAGACTCACCATTAGGAGTTGTATGAGCTGGGGAGAGATGTGTCTCCCAGCTTCAGTTCCTCATTTGTAAAACACCACTGTATCAGTCAGCTGGGATGCAGTAACAAACATCTCCAAGATCTCATTGACTTACCACAAACTTTTATTTGTTCCTCCACTGTAGGTAGAATGCTATGGTTCTGCTCCATGATCCCAGGACCCAGGCTGTAAGCATACCAGCTGTTCTTGGGACAGAGGCAAGAGAGAAGGCAGAAATCTGCAAGCCTCTTAGAGCTTCATAGACTTCCTAAACTGGAGACCTGTTCTCATTGACCCAAGCAAGTCATGTGGACCACCTTCTTATTGGGACAGGAAAGTATATTCTGTCTACAAAGAAGCACCATGAGTTACTTGACAGTGGGAGAGTGTATAGTTGAGAAAGAGTGCAATCTGCCACAGCCACCTTGCAGAATTATGGTAGGAATTAAGCACATGATGCATACAAATCACCTGACAGTGTCTGATATGCCAAACACTTGGTGAAGCCAATTCTTATGAAGTAGCTCGATTTTAATATATATTTGCAAATGTTGGATTAAAGTGTTCTGCTTTTTTGCCTTCTGCCTTTTGCTTTCCTCTTCATTACCACCTGCTCCTCACACTCAGGAGCACAAACAAGGCTGACTGTGTGCAAAGTGCAGAGTATCTAGTGGCAGGTAGACCTTGGTTGGAAGCTCAGTGATGTTGCATACCATTTTTGTGACTAGCTGAGATGACTTGTCCTTTCTGAGCCTCAGTCTTCTCATCTGTAAAGGGAGGAGAAAGCCCACAGCACTGGATTGATGTGAAGATTAAATCTCCTTGCCCAGGGAGCTCAGAATATTTGGCTTCTCTTTCCTCAGTTAATTTCCCCTAGTCTCTGGCAAGCTCTTAGAATTCAATATCTTCTGACTGTTCCAATCTGAGGCTGAAGAGCTTATCTTCATTCCAGATGCTTAGAGAAAGTAAACATTGAGGCTTTCTACAGTAATTATTGCCATTCCCTTTCCTGAAAGAAGATTTGGGGCTCTTCCCTGATGTGAAATATATAGAGTTTCTTGAGATTTCCTGAATAGCCCAAAGGCTCTCTGCCTTTGTTGGTCCCTCTACCTGGAATGCCTTCATTTATCTCAAAGGAAATTCCTTCGGTGAACAATCCCAGATTCGTCTTACTACCCCTACTGCCCTCCTCCCACCCCCTTAAGAAACTGTCCTTGACTCTATGCTTTTAAATCAGACTTACCTACACACATCTGGTCATATATATTAGTGGACTGGGGAGCTGACTTCTGGGCGTGACTCCTTGGGTCAGAGTCAGGTCTCCTGCTCACTACGAGCAGCTCAGTTGGGCCCTTCATTGGGGCATGCAGTACTGAGGCAAGTAGGAGCCAGTTTGCTATGAATGAGGTGCTAATGAGTGCCCAGGGCATCCTGGGAAGTCAGAAACACTAACCTGAGGTCAGGTAAGAAAGTCCACATCACGTTTGCATTTTGGAATGATTTATTTTATGGCAGTGAGAAACGGAATTGGAAGAGAACATGGCTAGAGGATGACATGATGGTCCAGACAAGAGATGGTGCCCTTGGCTTTCAAGAGACCTTGCTGATAACTACTAACCATATTTCCTGGCTGGGTTTCTTTCTGTTTGCCAATGGCTTGGGTTTGTGGGGTGCCTGGGCATTGGGTATATTTATTCTCCTCTGATGCAGTGCATTTTAATGTGTAACTTATTTGTGATGGAGGTTTGTCCATAGACTTTCGTTACCAGCCTTTTGTGAGGCAAGTACAGAGACTGAGAATAAGTATTCATAAACCTTAGTAAGAATTTGATATCCAAGTGTATTCTCCATCTCCTCTAGTAACTAATTTTTTTTTTATTTTACTAAAATATTGGATAGTAATGGGTTGGTATGAAAAAAAAAACAACCAACCACATGAAACCAGCCCTTCACCCGAGAGATTTCAGGAATATATTCTGTGAAGTTCCCCTCTTTTTCTTTGCTGGGTAGAATGATTTTAACTCTCTTCTGGATTTTCATGAAATCAGATTACAATGAAGGTAAGTTTCGGATACTCTCAGTTTGTCACTTCAAGGGCGTTTCCTGGACCCTAATATCTGATTTTCCTCTGGTTACAAAACCACCAAGTTTTTGTGGGAATGGGAAGGGACTATTTAAAGGTTTCAGCCCACATTCTTCCCTACATAGTCTTCTCTCTCTCTCTCTTTTTTTAATTTATAAACTTTGTTTTTTAGGATAGTTTTAGGTTGACAGAAAAATGGAGCAGAAAGCTGAGAGTTCTCAAACCCTCCTTCTCCCCTGCCATGCAGGGTTTCCCCCTCACTAACACCTTGCACTGGTGTGGCACGCCTGTTACAGCTGATGAACCACTATTCATATATCACTACAATAACTACAGCTCATGATTTGCACGACGGTTTGCTCTTGGTGTTGTAGCTACATGGATTTGATGATTGTATGGTGGCAAGTGTTCATCATTACAGTCTCATACGGAGAGGTCCACTGCCCTAAGATCCCTGGGACTCCACCTGTTCATCCTTCCCTCCCTCTCCCGAAGCCCCCGCAACCACTCATCTTTTCCCTATTTCCATAGCTTTGTCTTTTCTAGAATCTCATGTAGTTGGGTTCAGACCGAATGTAGCCCGTTAGATGTGTTTTTCTTGTTCCCTTTCCCCCAAATCTTCATGTCCCCTCCATCATCTCAAAACACACGTGCCATCCCTCTGAAACAGAATAAAGAAGTTAAGAACAATGAGAAAAAGTCTTCTCCAACTTGGCTCACACAATCATTAAATATGACAGGGCATCTGGGGGGTGGTCATTGTTCAAAGCTCCCTGTCTTCCTATCAGGAAGACACCCTCCGCCGGAGAGTCAGGCCTTTCCTCCCACCTCGCTCGATTCCCTTCTTGTTTTCCTAAAACCAAGGGCCTCTTGCCTGCACTGTGTTTGAGTGGTAATTACCTCGTGTCTGTTCTGCTGTCTTCAAATTATTTTTCCCACCTTCAGAGCAATTGCCTCCTACTTCTTATCTCGACTGTGATCCTCTACAGGGCGCAGGGGACTTGTCTCTTGACTCTCATATTTTTGCTTCTGATGTTAAAAAGTCCCCTTGAACTTGCATTTACAGACACCAGCAGACCCGAGTGTCTTCATATCAGCTGACACGTCCCGGGGGCAGAGTGTTTGCAATTACAGCCTGAGCTCACTGCTGGATCAGAGAGCCTAGGGAGGCCCTCTTTGATGAGTGACAGGGTCTTTATTATGAATGTTATGCAGGTGAAGCTCTGTGGCAGGAGCGCTTTTCTCCCTTTATCTTGTCTTAGCAGAAAAGACAGACCTACATACACATGTATACACACACGCATAGATGGGGACCAGCCTGGCTAGGGAGGGCAGGTAAATGAAGTTACGCCGAGGATTTCTAGCTCATTCTGGAAAAATCCTTCCACAGAACTTGTCTTCTCAAAGTCTTCTCCTCCTCACTGATGGACTATCCTGTCTCAGGGGCATAACCTAACCTAAACAGAAGGGCTGATCTCCTTTTCCTCTAGCCGTTTGGTTCTATTATTGTTCCTCCCCGTTTTTTTTTTTTTTTGGTTGGGACATAGGACTTCTTTCTCCCTATGGAGTTATTTTCTGCCACTTTTGTTTCTTGCAGAGGAAATAACAAACACCCAACAGTGATCCTGGCCCTCTGCTTCTGGAGAACCTGCCTTTCTCTCCTCCACCGTGTGTCTATATTCTGTACCTCAGAGAGTTGATTGTCACCCCTTCAGGTCTATTTGGTAAACCTTTGTCCCTGTGGGTGGGCCTAGTGTCCCCCAAAGGAAGGAGGCACACCCGGTGTTAATCATCTGGGGACCAGGCTGTGCTTCGCTAGAAAATTCCATCTCAGGAAGTATGGCAAGGGACCTCTCAGTCTTTCCACTTTGGTTTCAGCTTTTGAGGACAAGTGATGTCTTAGAGTTTCAGGGGTTCAGACAGCCTCTTTCATGGGGAGGTGTGGGGGGGCCTGGGAAGAGGCTCATTTGCTCTGTACTATAAGCTGAAGGAGGGAAGTCCCCTTATCTTGTAAGTGGGCATTTCTGCTTATTTCCTCCCCTTTTATTCACTTCGGTTGAGGTCTTTCCTTCAGACCTTAAGAAAACCTTGTTGGAACTTTAGAAAATTGTCTCAAAAGCACCGCTGAATCCAGGAATGAGCTCACCTTGTCATTTCTGGGGGTGGCAGCAAAAATGCCTCCCAAGGGCAGCTGGGGCAGCCAGGAATATTCTAGGGTTCCTGTTATTAAAACCTGACTTGTATTTTAAAATAGTCATACCCACCATTATCTTTGGAATCCTAAAACCTCCTTATCAAGTGACATTCTTCTTGCTTCCATTTTACCGATGAAGGAATCAGAAGTTGGAGCCTGTGTATTCCGACTCCCCATCCTCACCTGACATCTTCTGTTTTCTGTTGTCCCCAGAGGACCTGGCCTGTATATTAGGAAAGGAAGTTGAACATTTTTGTTACATATTTGCAATGTGCAAAGCATCTTCACATAATTGGTCTAGCTAGATGGTTGAATTCTGTGTGTCAAGTTTATTTTCTATTATTTTTTTAAAATTTTACGAGCAGGGCACTGCAGTTCATGGTTATGTGCTTTGGAAACCACACACCAACCGATGGAAGAGGTGGGATTCAAAATTATTTCAGGTGAAGAACTCATTCCTCTGGTGCTTTATTTTGTCCTAATGCAGAACAAGCCAAGGATAGAAATGCCCAGGATTGAGAGCATAGTCTAACAGCACACGCTGGATTGCAGAAGGACCCCTAAGCCCCAGCGGGCCACAGACCTGCTAAATCCAGGGGCTTTCTGTATGTTTGCCTGGCGAATCCCCACCCTGCTCTGGAAGCGACCACGAGGACGCCTATGGATGTGTCAAATACCGCAGTGTGTCAGTTACAAGACTCTGTCACAGAGCCAACACGATGCGGAGAATTGAAACAATTATGGGGATGCCTTGGTCCTATACCTGCTTTTGCCAGCTCACAGAAATCCAAGGGAAACATCTGATGTTTCTTTCTGCTTCAAGGATTCCAATGATTATTCTCTTTCCCCGTTTCAGCCACAGCAGGCTACTGGCAGACCATGATACTCTGACAAGTCCTGAGTGCCAGGGTATTCAATCTGAGGACCTTGACTACTTTTGTGAGAAGGAATTACCTGCTAAGTATAGTCTCGGAAAGAGGTTCTCTCATAGGTCGCACGAGGACAAGCCAAGGAAACACAAGCCTTGGTTCTTTGGACTCGTAACAATATTCCAAGACAAATGTTTCTCAGGGGCTAGGATTTGATCCTGCATCTGTCATACACTCAGGGTGTGACGTGGGGGAATGGACGTCCCCTCCCAGAATACAGGTCCCCATCTCTAAAGCAGGGAGTTTGGAATTCTGAGATTCCATAGCATCATGCCTTGAATGGGGTCAGGCTGGGAGGTCAGAAGCTCAGGTCTGGTGGGAAAGGATGCAGCCAGGAAGGGATAGGGCTCGTGTAGGGTAACGAGAGAGAGAGGAATGGTGACCGCGCCTGAGCCAGTCTGGAAAGAATGTCTAAAGAGGTCGGATCTGGGGGCCGAGGAGGACAGGGGAGTCTCCTAGGAGTGGCAGTCAAGCTAGGTCAGCCTCTGGGCAGCCTGCCCGGTTTGGGGAATGGCATTAATGTGTGGGGAGAGGCTGTTAAGGCCAAACAGGTGTCAGAGCCCAAGCCAAGTGGCCTGGAGGTCAGAACAGGGCGTCACTGCTAAACAAGGGGCCTGAGCACAGAGCAGGCCTGAGTCAAAGCCCACTCACCCAGGCAACACAGCATGACAGACAGACCCAGACTCTGGGTGCAAGGGATCCCGAGTTTAAGTCAGCCAGGGTAACTCTAGGCTCATCTGCCTTCTCAGGGCAAATCTAGGGCTGTCCTGGCTGGAGGGTTGGGGAAGCTGGACAGACACCGTTAGAGCTGGAAGATGGTATTTCCATTTAAATCTAAATAAAAATAATAATAGCTCACAGATATGGAGTGTTTTCTCTGTGCATACTGTTCGAAGTCCTCGTGTGCATGAACTCATCAGCAGTCTAGTTTTAGAGCTTTTTTCCCCCAAAGGTCAAAACATGATGATATCCATCCCTTCATCTGTGACCTGAGCCACCATCGAGGGGTCCAGGCAAGAATGGAGAGAGTAGAAAGGGGTACAGGGAAACCTGTTCACACTGAAGCCTCTCAAGAAACAGGGGCCCTTGAAGTGACC
The DNA here is from genome assembly GCF_011800145.1 of Mirounga leonina. NCBI lineage: Eukaryota > Metazoa > Chordata > Mammalia > Carnivora > Phocidae > Mirounga > Mirounga leonina. Next base: position 31,058,308 of record NW_023270374.1, on the reverse strand, counting down.
GCCAGCTCTGTGGATTCTGTGGATTTCATTCTCAGACCTTCGTTTTCCAGCACGGTCAAGGGATTGAACACACTTTCGTGCTTTCCTAGGCGCCCCCGTATCTTTCCAGTGAGGCTTCCGGGCCCCATTCTCCAACTTCCCCTGCAAATGTTTTTTAGGTTCCTCTGGGCTCTGACATGGGGTGGAGAAATAGACAGGGGAAATGAAAAAGTTACAAGAAACCTTTTCTTAAAATGTTTTAATCACATTTATCACAGGATGCCTGGGTGGCTCAGTCAGTGAAGCGTCTGTCTTTGGCTCAGGTCATGATCCTAGGGTGCTGGGATCAAGCCCCGCATCGGGCTCCCTGCTCAGCGGGGAGCCTGCTTCTCCCTCTCCCTCTGCCTCTCCGCCAGCTCATGCTCTCTCTTGCTCTCTCTCAAATAAATAAGTAAAATCTTTAAAAAAAAAATCACATTTACCACAGATCTGAAAATGTAACTGGGGTGAAGACACTTTCTTAGGATTTCCCTCCTTTCTGGCCATGCTCCGTGGGTTTCAGACAGACAGACACACCACAAGCTCTGACGTTGTGCTCACATCTCTTGAGCCTGGTAAAAATGCCGAGTTCTGGCCTTTGTTGTCGCCTTAACCGCTGCCCGACTTGCCTCCCGCCTCCCTGGTCTGTTCTCCTCCGTCTGCCCCTCCCTGCCAACAGCAGCGTCTTCCTGCTCAAAATCACCAATGGGCTCCAGTCCCCTGCAGGTTAATATCCAGCATCCACATCCCAGCCAAATCCCCTAAGACATGCCCTGAAAGCACCTCTCCTGTCTTAGTTTTCACTCGTGAGTTCCATTATCTCCAGGCCCAACCGGCCTGATCATGTTCTCGACCTCCTAACCTAGCCTTGGCCAAAAATATCCTTTCCTATCCCACCTATGACAAATTCTCACTGGAAAGTCCATCTTCTTTTTCAGTATCCAAGTCAAAGGCTATCTCCTCCAGGAAGCCTTCTTATACCTTTAACCTCCACCCTCCACTGTCCACCAACCAACCTCCAACCTCTACCCTCCAGCCTCCAACCTCTAACCTCTACCCTCCAACCTACAACCTCCATCATCCAACCTCTACCCTCCAATCTCTACCCTTCAACCTCCAACCTCTGCGCTCCAAGTCTCCAACCTCCAATCTCCAATCTCAACCTCATACCTCCAACCACATACTTCATCATTAGAAAGGATCACAGCCAGCTCAGAGCTCTCTACTCACACCTCCTTTCCTCTATCTTAGCTCCTCGCAGAATTATCTACGTATACATCTACAGTGACCTCTGGCTGGGATCATCAGGTGTGAATCACTATATTCTCCAAACCCAAAACTATTCTGGCACACCACACGCTCATTGGAGCATGGTAGATTGCAGTGCTGGCCCCAATTCTTCAACTCTACCTGTATGTACACCCTTTGGATTATCATTTTGGAGGGCCCACCCATCCAACTCTGACTCTGTGTTTTGCCAGGACATTTACTTTGACTCATGGAATGAGGGGGAATGAAGGTGTGCTAGTTCTAAGTTCAGGCCTGACAGGCATTGTTTTCAGTTGCTCTCTCAGGGCTCTTTGTAATCATAAGAACATAGCTGGGCCGGCTGCTGGTGGGTAAGAGATGCATGGAGAAGAGCAAAGCCACTCCATTTGCTGCAGCAGAGACCAGCTCAGAGAAGCCAGTCAACCCCCAGACATGGGAGCCTGTGCAGCCAAAGATCAGCAAGGCCTTTGGATAACCTCCTGACTTACCCAGAAGCCATTGCAGGTGTCAGTAATTAGATCAGCAGCAACCTTCCTCCCTGAAAGTCTTAGCTACAATGGTGAAAAATATGGTGTCTCCAGCTACAATAATGCCATGTCACCAAAACCCACACTACCATGGTGACATCTAGTATAAGGATGTTTTGTTTATCCTTCTTACGATGGATAGGTCACAATTTAATAATTGACAATCCAATTAAAAGAAGTAAAATGATCCATGCTAGCTCTAGAACATTTAAATATGTAAAAAAAGAATACAACAAAAAAATTGAAAACCTCTCAAAATATTTTCTTTATGGATTCTCTGCTTTTATGATTAGAATACCTCCACCTTGCGAAGAAACGTCACAATATTTTTTGCCAATTCTTTTAATATTTCATCTTCACTGTTTGAACTTTTAATCAGTATAAATTGAATGAGGTCAATTATATGAGGTGGTGGTGGGGGGCAGGTGTTTGTCCCAGCATAACTCCCAAATGTTTAAACAATCACCCATGCATATTCATTTAATAATCCTACCCCATGCTTTAAATTATTTCATATTCTTATTTTTTAAAAAAGATGTTATTTATTTCTTTGACAGTGAGAGAGAGCACAAACAGGGGGAGCAACAGAGGGAGAGGGAGAAGCAGGTTTTCTGCTGAGCAGGGACCCCGATTCGGGGCTCCATCCCAGGACTCTGGGATCATGACCTGAGCCGAAGGCAGACCCTTCACAAACTGAGCCACCCAGGCACCCCTCATACTCTTATTTTTATTCCACATTTGAATTACTGTAGCTTTATAGTATGTTTTGACATCGGTAGGGCAGGATTCACCTTTTTATTTGAATTTAATTTTTTACCTTTTTGAGCCATTCTCATGCATTTATTACCTTTAGCTGAATCAGAAATAGGCTGCCAAGTTTTCAACAGAGATCCAATGGAATTTTGAAAGTTCTGTCTCTCACTAAGATTTGGGAGTTAGGTTCCTCCTTCCCTTCTTCCTCCTTCTTCTTCATTCTCTTCTTCCTCCTTGTCCCATTTTATTTCCACTTGTCCCTGTTCCTTTCCTTCTTCCCCTCCCCTCCTCCTCTTCTTCTCTTTATTGATTACTGCCTAAATAATAAAGATTTCAAACATACAGAAAATAAAGACTAAATCTGCATGCACGCTCACACTGAACCATCCCAGGTGGTTCTTCGTTCTTCCCACTTTCATCATTTCTGATGCTTTTCATTCCCATTGTGTAGATCCAGCTATACGACTTGCTGGGTACCATTTTCCTTCTATCTAAAGAAGTTCCTTTAATATTTCTGGTACTGCAGATCTGCTGGTGTTAAATTATGTTAACATTTATTCATCTGAAACCTTATTTCATCTTTATCTTTGAGATATAGTCTTATTGGGATATGGAATTCTAGGGTGGTGGTTTTACTTTGCACTCTGCCCTGTTGAAGGGTTGAATCAGGGGAGTTTATGAGTGCCATGATTATATCTTCATTTCAGGAGTATCCTGTGAACAGTATTCTGGAGAATTGTTTGGGTTGGGGAAAGTCTAAAAGCAACAGGAATGGTTAAGAGGCTGTTAAAAATCATCCAGAGGAGATATGATGGCATCTCAAATGAGTCAAAGGAGGTGGGAATGGTGATGAGAAGACTGGTTTGGAAGATAGGCTGTGTCATCAGCAACTTAGGGATCAGATACAAAAGGTGGTAGAGAAGATAACCTGGCCATAAGCTTGGTGATGGCATGTGAGTAAGTGAGTAGAAGTCCTATGTATTGAGATGGAGATTTACAGGAGGAAGAAGAGGTTTATGAGGTCAGTGGTGCTCAACTTCATAGCGCCTTAGGTTCCAGAGCTGGGTGAGTGCCCTAGATGTTATGTCTGGCATTCAAGTTCTCCTCTGGGATGAACCCCTCATCTCTTCGAGAACCAGGTCACTTCTAGCTCTTGCCATACCGCTCTGCCAATGAAATAGATCCTTATTTTTTTGCAAAATTTCTGCAAGTCCAAAGTCTCACTTCGGACCTTACATACACAATATTGAGAGTCTCACACTTCCAGGACTCCGGGTCTGATTCTTTTCTTCCTCTAACCTGGACTGGAGGTTATGGATAATGTTCTCAGGCTAAGCGAAGTTCAGGTCACCACCTTTGTGCATGGTGCTGGTCCCATGGCCACTGGGCAGAGGCATTTCTAATCATGTCAGCCTCACCAGGCCCTTGTTCTCTCTGCTCTGATGACTCCACTGGTTCCAGCATGTCGTATAGCTGAGGTCACCCCAAGTTATGCCATTATTTAGACTTTTCCTTTCAACTTAGAATATGAAACAGGGATAAATCATTCAACCCCCATCACATATTTAACCCCTGTGTAAACTGTCTGAGGGATATAATGATAATTACCTTTTTCGGGGACAGAGTTGTGGGGGGAGTCAATTAAGTCTTGCACTGTGCTTTGAGATCTTTCAATGAAAGGCTCGGGGTTATTACTGTTAACAAGATACCAAAGGGATATTTGCCAGCAATGACTCCCTTTGAGCCAGCATGTCTGTCATTAGTAATTTGGGGGCTTGGCACAGAGTCATGGGAATGTTTTAATGGCTTCTGTTCAACCCCAGAAATAGATCTTGAAGTTGCTAAAAGAAATGCTTGTTTTCTCTGTTCTCCTCCACTTCTGTACACGTGGTGACCCTCAGGGGAGATCTCAGGTTCTCTGGCAGGGGCCAAAGAAGTGGGCAGCAGGATTTTATGCCATCCCAATAAACTCTGGCAGCTGATAGCACCGGGCCTATTCCAGACACTGATTTAGAGATGGGCTCTACCACCAGCAAGTAACTTTGGCCTACGCTGTATTTCTGGAGCCACTTGGCCCCCACGCTAATTCAGTGGGGTTTAGGAATGGTAAATAGAAGACTCTTTCTCTAAGAAATATTTGGGAAATGTTTGTTAATTTGAACAAGTTATTTTTCTCCTAAGCCAACTCCCAAATTTGTTTTCAGAGCTCTCTTTATGAACCAAGAAAAAAAATGTTTTCTGTCTGGGAGGCCTGGATTTGTTTCTAGAGACACGGGCGACGAATACGCATGCCCAACCACGTTTGTGTTTGGTCCCTCATTGGAAGAGACAATACTATAGCTTCACTTTCAATGAACTAATAAACTGTTCTTTGAAAATTCCCTGCTCTTTCTCTGCCTCAGCTTTTCCCTTCATTTTTGCTCCATCCTTTGCTTTGTTTAATCAGTTCTTTTCTCTGCTTGCCAAGGCATGATAAACTGGAAAAAAAACAGTAGATACGTTAAGATGAGACATGGCTTTGACCCTTACTGATGGTGGTCTTGGGCAGGTCACTTAACCTCTATGCGCTTCACTCCACTTTCTGCAAGATCACATGGCGGCCCAAACAGGACACCTGGGATGACTGAGCCAAGAGGGACATAGTCACTTCAAGAGTTGCAGACCCAGAGGGTCATACAAACCTGTGAATTGGCTGAATATAAGCAGTAGGGTGTGGTGAGGACTGTAGCAAATTGGTGCACACACGCCCCACCCACAGGGAGCTCCAGTATTCTGCCATAGCAAAAGTTGGCCAGACTTTTTTTCGTTTTCTTTTTTCCAAACTCACAGGAAACTCACAAATTTATAGAAAGTCTCTTGATTGTTAATTATTGGAACTAATTCAATTTTTTTTTTTTTTAAATAAACAGTGTGGAACAAGAGAAAATGGTTGTAGGTTAAGCTTAACATTTATGGTTTACTTGACTCTTCATTGATCAATTTCTGCCTTCTGTCCTTCTGTATTACTTTGCTTTTTCTACCCATTTCCCCCTGACATCAACAATGTTTTCTTTGCGTTCTCCTAAAGTAACACCAGATTCTCTGCTTGGGACATATCCACACAAACCACAATTTCCTTCTTCCATCAGGCTCGTTCTGACCGCCATCTGTTTTCTCAGAGCCGACAACACAAAGACACCACCAAGCCCACTGAGTTTTGAAGCAGTTCAGTCTATTCATCCCTTCCCAAGGGGAAAGTGGAGAACAAACCTCCCTACTTCTACTTAAAAAAAAAGAAAAAATCTTGGCTGTTGATATGATCACCATGAATGCTAACTCATCAGCCACTTGGGGCCATAACTGGGGCAGAGTTTGCCAATCCTTGGCCACATAAATAGTGCCAATCCTGACCCTGGGAAGAAGCTGGTCTGATGGAGTCATGACAGTGTGGCTCCATTGCCTCTCCAGAAAAATATGCTAAAGAAGCCCAACCACTGATTGTTTAATAATAAACTGTATCATAAAAGGGATGTTCTACACTAAAATGGGAGCAGTTCTTCCTAGTTGCAACGTCTTGCCCTCCTTTGACTCTTTTCTCAGGAGAAATGTGACTATTCCGTTGAGGTCAAGAACACACCTCTTTGGAAAGGGTGCAATCCCTTTATGCCACGCTTCTCTGCTGGCCCGCCAGTGGCAGGTATTGTTAATTGTTCAGGGCACTCTTTCCACCAAGCGTAAAAGCCATGGAATACTCAATATGCATGGCAACTGTCACCAGTCCCTTGGGGTTGGGATGTGTGTTAAAAATACGTTAGGCAAAAAAGTGAAAACAACTCAAATATCCATTAGCTGGTGAATAGATAATAAAATGTGGTAATTCATATAATGGGGCATTATTTGCCAATAAAAGGGAATGCAGTGCGAATGCGTGCGACCACGTGGCTAAGCCTCAAAACACGCAAAGGGAAAGAAACCAGTCACATGAGAGCACATATTAGATGTCATGTGAGTCTATGTACATGAAACGTCCAGAAAAGGCAAATCCATAGATGAAAGTAGATTAGTTGCTATCTGGGGTTGGGGTAGGAATGAGGATTGACTGCAAATGGGCTTGAGGTTTCAATTTTGAGGTGATGGAAATGTTCCAAAAATTAGATGGTAATAATAATTGTACAATTTTATAAATTTATAAAAAAATCATTGTACTCTGTACTTAAAAAAAGTTAATTCAGTGTTATATAAATTATATCTCAATAAAGCTATTTTGAAAAACATACAATAAGCTTGCCTAGTTGTCAAGACATTAACTATCTGGAGTCAGGAAGCCACGGAGGACATCATTCCAGTACCTTCCTTTGACTGGTTGTACGATATTAAGAAAGGGCTTGCTTTTTTCTGTGTGCAGTTTCTTTATCTATCATTGGAGGTGTTTGGGCTAATGCCATCTTAGGAACTTTTAGGCTCTATGGTACCGAGAAGGCACAGAAGCAGGAATAGTTACTGCTGTTATTTTGCCAGATAAGCCTACCAGGCTGGCAACTGTATGGGGCACAGGCTTGCTCCTTGTCAACACCTGGCTCATGCCCTACATGGAGTGCTGGATGAAGCCTGACTATTGGTGTAAGAAAACTAGGAAGAGCAACATTTAAGGGCCTCCAAATATAATATCAAAGCTATTTTCTAAGAATGTCATATGCCGTGGGATGTAGGTCAGTGTGGCATTCCTCTCCTTTCCATTGTGTTTTGTATTCTTCTCCAAGAGTATGAAACACTGGGAGCGAAACATCTCCCATTACAACCTGGTCTGGTTGGGTAAGTGGTTTCAGTGAGGAAAAGAGGGATGTGTGTGTGTGTGTGTGTATGTGTGTATAGCCCCACTTGCGTTGGGTGTGTTGTGTTGGGTAAGGATGGCCTTTGGGAGAAAGACAAATCTAAATTTCCCTCCTGGTCTTGCCATTAAATCCTGTGGGAGCTTCATTTCACTTTTCTGAATCATCTGTACAATGGTGGGGGGCGGGGAGTACCTCATGAGATGTTTGGAAGTTTAAAAGAGATCTTCTATATTAAATACTTAAAGTAGTTTCAGAAACAGATTAGGTACTTCCTAAATGTTTGCTTCTTACGTTCCTGTTCTTTCTGTCCCCCTTTACCAAGTTCAGGGTTTGTTTGGAGACGGCTGGGCTTAGACAGCGGAGACTACAGAAGTTGTACAACTATGGGGTTAATTATATGCAATTATATCGAGCACAGTCAGCTAAGGACGTGTGAGTTACAAGGAGACCCAGCTCTTCCAAGTGACAGCGAACTCATCCTTCTAGGCAGTGACCCTGAACACAATTCCCCCGGGCTGCCACTTTACCCATCTTTACTTCTCTCTTTGACTTTAAACTTCCCAAATTGGAGTTGCAGCTTTTCGGTAAGATTCTTTTAGATAGTTACTACTCCTTTTCATCGAGGTCACACCAAAACCTCAGATGAGAGCTATTTCTAAGGCAATCGAATCCAGGAGCCCACCCAAACCTTCTACTTCACCTTTGGCCAAAGCACCCAAGTTTCTGTTTCTGCTGGGGGACAAACCAGTGCCTATGTTTTCTGCCCACGTGTCCTTTTCAGAGAAAAGCCAGCAAACCCAAAAAGGCTGGGTTTTGTCGGATTTTGTGGGGCCACACGCACTGAGGGGCAAACTGATGGGAATAGGACTACTTTGCCTATCTTTGCACATCTCATTCCTGTGACAGAGAGGTAGAGATGTGCTAGGTATGTTTCAGGGGCAAGGGAGGGAGGGGGATGAACATGTAGGGGGCTTTGTTTCTGCACGGCACTTGAGATGTTCATTTATTCTTCTCTTCCCTTATTTAAGATGTAAGAATAATTTTTTCCCCTATTTTAAGGAGTTTTATTTATTTATTTTTAAAATTTTTTTATGTTATGTTAGTCACCATACAATACATCATTAGTTTTTGATGCAGTGATTCACGATCCATTGTTTGTGTATAACACCCAGCTCTCCATGCAGTAAGTGCCCTCCTTAATACCCATCACCGAGCTAACCCATCCCCCCACCCCCTCCCCTCTAAAATCTTCAGTTTGTTTCTCAGAGTCCATAGTCTCTCATGGTTCGTCTCTCCCTCCGATTTTCCCCCCTTCATTTTTCCCTTCCTTCTCCTAATGTCCTCCATGCTATTCCTTATGTTCCACAAATAAGTGAAACCATATGATAATTGACTTTCTCTGCTTGACTTATTTCACTTAGCATAATCTCCTCCAGTCCCATCTATGTTGATGTAAAAGTTGGGTATTCATCCTTTCTGATGGCTGAGTAATATTCCATTGTATATATGGACCACATCTTCTTTATCCATTCAGACGTAAGAATAATTTTGGATTGCATTTTTATTCAGCAAAGGTATCTCAGACTCTTTGTCAAAACAATTTAAGTAAGGCAAAGCGCTCGGGGTAAAAAGTGAAAATAACCCCGCCCCCCACCCCATCTCCTTTCTCCCCTCACCCTTCCTTGTTGAGGTCCTAATGTCAAGTGGAAGTAAGCATTCTCAGTAGACCAGTATGGATTCATCTCTTGACCTTTTTGGTTTTTTTCTAAGCATGTTACCATGAATGTAAGTTGTCCTGCAATCCCCTCACCCTATTTATACAGGCTGGTTACCTGTTACACGATTGCACGTACAGCTGCCTCAGTTTTTTTAGTGACTACCTAGCATTCTGTTCCATGCAAGAACTTCCACTGGGTTAGCCACACTCCACCCATGCGCATAGGCGGTGCTTCCCGAGGCTCGCGCAGGTAACCCTCTGCGTGTACTTGCAAGGAATTTTGTAAAATAGATTCTTCGACAGAAATTTCTTGACCAAAGTATCTATCAGGTGGAGGATACAGCAGGGACAAGATCTAATTGCCGCCTGCCTTCATAGAGGTTGCCATCGGGCTCAGCGTTGCGTTTCGGATGTGCACTCCGTCTTGCCCCTCCCCCTGCTCTGCCCACTCATGTAATCATGATTACTCCTGGATTATAGATCAGCAGTCTCTGGCTCGAGAAAGTCTAGAAAGAGTCCGAGGCCACCCAGACCACTTGTTGCATGGCTGGGAGACATTTCCACGTCTGATTCTAGAACTCCCACGTGATCCATTATCTTGCCCATGACTAGCATTTCCTTCCTTCCACCCAAGGAAGATGCGTCCAAGTGACATGTTCGGCACTGCATCTAAAGTTTTAGAGATCCAGGTGCAAGGAACAGAAGCAAAGAGGCTAATTCTCGTTTATAGAACTGTGATCCACAGCCCAAAAGGAGGAGCAGGGAGAGATCTCTGGCCCCCACTATTCATCTGAGGGTCTGCCTTGGAGTTAGGCACATCAGATTTGAATGAGGTCTGCCACTTTGCATCTGAATAGCCTTGGGCAAGTCACTTCTCTCTCAGACTCAGGCTTCATTATCTGTTGGGCAGAAAATATCAATTATCAGGGTTTCTGAGGGGCTGTGAGGATAAAATGTGTGTATAAAATGTTGAGCATACTTCCTAAGACAGAGGGGGAGCTTCATAAAAGTCAGCTATTGTGATTGCTTGTATTTTATTTTATTTTATCTTTTCTTGTGCTAAATCTGATCACCCTCTGGAGTTCCTGGCTTATTTTGCCAATTCTGAGCCAAGTACCTGCTTTCTCCCCACCTTTGCTGTCCTTAGGAGCCCTCGGGCAATTCTCAGGATGGCCTTCGCTTCCATCTTAGGAGAACATGAATATGATCTGTCCCCGATATAGTCCAGGGGTGCAAGGAGGCTGCTTGTCAGAAATGGAAGGGCAGGCACAGGTAATGGTTTTCTAAGTAGCCATGTACACTCACAGTTTGGGAACTGGGTGTGATTTCTTCTTAGAATAATTCCTTAGAGATTTGTGGCCTGTTCTGATGTTGTCATCTCATTTCCAGAGTCTCTTCTGTCCTTTGAAGACCCAGCTTTGGAACTTGGCTCTTTGGCTCGGCTCTCACCGCCAGGATAGACAAATGCAGATGCCACTTGTCATGCTTGCGCCAGGTTGCTCGGCTGGGACACTCGCCACTGGGCCAGGCCATGCCTTCGCCAAGCTGGGCTCTCTGCCACAGCTGGAGAGATGCCAGCAGGGAGGAGGCAGGGCCCCGGCAGAGCAGGGGTGGGTCATTGCTACTGGGAGCCCGAGGTGGCCTGCAGCTACATGGCAAGATTAGTGACATCGGCCCCTCCCAGGGATTGGGTTCAGACAGGCCGAGAGGGAGGCCGCCCGCACCCAGGTCAGAGGGGGCACCTGCGGCCGGGAGAGTGAGCCCTCCCAGCCTGGGCTCCTTGGGGCCTGCCCGCTCTGGCGTGGCTGTTGGGAAAACCTGTTGGGTAAGCTCCCATGTGTTTCCCCGGAAGACTGGGCCTTGCAGTCCAGGCTGCAAAGTGGGGTGAGGGGCAGGAGCTCTTTTTTGGCTCTGACACTTGCTTGAGAAGCTGCCAGAGGGTGGTTTGTGTTTCTTAAACAGCGATGTGTTACGATAGCAGGGTTGCTTCTGTGGAGGTGATAGCAAGCCCTGCCCGAGGCTGGGACTCCCTGACCCACCCCTTTGCTAAACCAGCATGGCCAGATTTGGGGGGTGGCAGATGTAGCTCCCCCCCTCCCTCCACCAACACTGCGTGATCTTGTGGTAGTCAGGTCATCTCCCTGAGCTCCATTCTCCTCATTGGCTAGATGGGAAGAAGGGCCCGCCCCTCTGGGGCTCCTTAGCTAATGTTCCTTAGCGACATACTTACCCTGTGCCATTCTGGGTATTTCGTAAATATGATCTCACTTAATCCTATAATGTTCGCATGATGTAGGCACTATTAGTATCTGTGCTTTACAGATGAGGCCCAGAAAGACCAGATGATCTGGCTAAGAACAAGGACACATAGCGGAGCGGGCAGGGCTGGGATTCGACCTTGAGCCAACCGGCTCCAACCCCTCTTGACCACAATGCCATGCTTCCCGGAGCGTGACCAGGACCCAGTCCTCTCCCTCTGAGCACTTAGGTTGTTTTGGAATAGCACGTGTATCGATATGGTCGTCTGCCAAGTGCCCACTCCGGTGTTGGATTCTGAGCTACCTGCCTTGGTGTTTGCTCACCACCACGTACCCGGCACCCGGCTCAGCCCCTAACCAGAAACTTCGGTGCAGCACCTGTGTGAGAGGTTGCCAGGAGGCTCAAATGAGATAAAGAACTTGAAGTAACAGGTGGCTCCCTCTGAAATCACCCGCCCTGCTCTGAGCTCACCGCAGGCACTTGGGAAATACTTACGCCTGGCCAGACTCACTGTGCACACTTGAATGTGAAGCTCCCCAAAGAACCTACTTGTTATTTATTTATTTATTTATTTGAGAGAGAGAGAGAGAGAGAGTGAGCAAGCAGCCATGGGGGAGGGGGAAGGGCAGAGGGAGAGGGAGAAGCAGACTCCCTGCTGAGTGGGGAGCCCAACATGGGCTCGATCCCAGGACCCTGGGATCACGACCTGAGCCGAAGGCAGAAGCCTAACCGACTGAGCCACCCAGGCACCCCAAAGTACCTACTTTTGAGCCTTGGATGCAGACTCTGGATCATCTTCCTGCCTTGGGGAGGGGCGTTTCCATCCCTCTGTTCAGCAACTAAAATCCTATCTTCAGCTTCAGCTTCAGGCTTGACAAGGAACATCTCTGAAATGACCCCAAGAAGGCGGGGAGAAAAGACCTGGTTTCCAGGCCACATGTTCTCCCCGCTCTTCTCTGGGTTTGTGGAGCCTGAAGGGATGAGAGGAGTCAAGGACCGGCCTTAAACTGTGGTCTTCAGATGGACACTCTCCCCATCCTTCCCTTGCTCCTGTAGCCAGCAGGGGAAGAACGATGCATGTGTGTTTCTGTTCAAGGAAACACTGAACAATCCATTTTTAACTGATGAATCAATCCCATGCTGGTGAGAAATCGAATGTCTTTTTTGAAAGTTTGCTAAATTTGGATGTACTGTTTTCCTCTTCCATCATGCTCTCCCTGAGCCCCCTGGTTCATGTTCCTGAGCACAGTGAACCCTACCTGTGGGCATGGCTAGGTTCACCAAGGGTTTGGCTAGTGTGATGCAGACATGCTCCCAGCCTATCAGAGAGACAGGCTGTAATAATGCATAGGTCTCGTCGATCTTTCAGTTGGGATGGATAATTTGGATAACAGCAAAAGAAACATCTGCCAGAATATTATATGTATGTATTTAAGTCCTGTTAGCAAGAGAATATTGTAGGAGCAGGTTTGAAACAACACTCCGTAGGAGGAGCATCAGGTAATGATAAATGACTTGGGTTTCTTTGCTCGAAATGGAATCTGGTCAATCAGAAAGTCAACACAGATTTATTGAGAATCTGCGATATGCCAGGTCCTATTCTGGAATTGGGAGGTCTTTCACTGGAACTCTGTTGTCCCACCCTTAATACTGTATCTGGAGTGATAATAAATAAATAATAATAAATCCAGAAAAAGAACGTATCAGAAGAATAAATTGATTTTTTTTTCCCCTTAGCGATGTCTTCATTACCTGTTTGAAAAGTTCTCCAGGACCAGGCTGGCTATCTAAGATAGCAAGTTATCTTACTTCGGGGCAAGATACTTCTGGGCACTTGTGTCTGAGGTCTTTATTTTTCAAGGAGGTGTCTTCATTTGCTAAAGACAATTTCTTGGCTCATATGAACCAACTCAACAGTCACCTGCATTCCTTGACAGACTGTTGCTTCCTAATATTGCTGCACCTGGGGTGTGTGCTGGGGCCCTCAGTGTGCAGCATGAATATCTTTATCCATTTAGGGTGAGGTCATGGCAGCTTCTGCTACACTCCCCACAGGTGGCTTGGCTCTTAATCAAACTCCTTTTGATTCACATGGGAAGTCTTATGCAGGAATTCCTTCTAGCTGCTCAAAAGTATATGTCTTGTCGCTGTGGGCAGCGTGAGTCTCAGAAAATCTGGGGCTCAAATGCGAACAGGAGGTTGTCAATAAAACTGGTATGTAAATCTGTGTGATTGAATTTATAACTTAGTAAGATTTGTTATATGGATGCTTTTTCAAAATAGAAAAAAGAGTATTTTGTTAGATTCTGTTGATTCCAGAATAGTATCATTAATCTTATAAGGGGGGTAATTGGAGCCAATCATTTTAGAAGTATTAAGAAGTCTGGCACTGTGGATGAATCAGATGTCCCCGTGCTCTCTTGCACCATCTTATCCCTGAATGGCTACAGAGTATGGATGTTCGTGCATGAATGTGCAAACACATACATGCACTCACACACACAGATACATACACACTCGCATGCGCACATTTCCTCTTTGTCTTGGTCTCTTTGGACAGCCCTCTATTTTCTCTTGGAAAGTAATTCCAGGTCTATAAACAACCGTCTGGCTCTTGATCCTTTTAGAGCTATCAATACTCATCTGCCTGGCCCTGTTTGTTTCACAGGAACTCTTATATACCTGACACCAGGATCTCCAGTTTCCAGGAGGTGGTCTCACCCAGGTCATTAGGCACCTGTTCTGGTCCCCACCTGAGCTGTCACTTTAGCCTTCAACCTTCAGCTGTAAATTCTGCCCAACAAACCTTCAAATGCACACCGGGGCCACTAGAGGATGCTCCTCCTGCCCTGGTGTGATCGACTTCAAGGCCAAATGAGGGTGTGCAGTGCATGCCAATGATTGTCCCAGGTGCTCTTACCAAGCCAGACTGAAGGAAGACGCATCATCACCAGCAACAATCCCTAGGCTTAGTGGTGACTCATGCCCACACCTGCCAAGGGCATGGTAAGAAAAGCCTCATCTGGAGGACTGAATCTTCAAGTCAGATTGCCAACCAGGTTGTCTGGAGGAGCAGAAAGCAGCCATGGGAAGATATAGATAGCATGGGGCCAGATCCTGGGGCCCTGGGCCATTCATAAGCCACCTCGAGGGATTTTTATATGCCAAATAACATTTTAGGTAGGATTCTTGGGCTCCAGGTTGATACCAAAAACTATCCCCAGCCCCAGTTGATGGAGGAACTTTGTGAACAACATATGGAATAATATCATATGACATTCACAGCAATAAGCATTATGTTAATCAACACTAACCATTTGCTGGCAGTGTGCTGCATACTTTACCAGATGGCTCATTTAATCCTTTCATCAACCCAATATGATAAACTAGTATTCCCATTTTACAGATAGGGAAACAAAGTTACAGATAAGTTAAAGAACTTGCTCAGAGTTCCAAAGCTAGTTAAGTGATAAAACCAGCATTTAAACCCCGGCAGCCTGACGCAGAGCCAGTGTTCCATGATAGTACAAACCAGGGGCTTACATAGTCATTGTATCAAAGACCAGATAGTAAATATTTTAGTATTTGTGGACCATGTGGTCTTCATAGTAACTACCACTCTGATTCTGTGGCACAAGAGGATTTATACAATATGTAAATTAATGGTGTGGCTATGTTCCAATAAAGCTTTATTTATAAAAACAAGCCATGGGCCCAGATTTGCCCCATAGACTGTAAATTGCTGACACCTGGCATAAACCAAAGAGGGGACTGAAGTTTCATATTCAAAAACATTCGTTGGAACCCTTATTTATGTGTCAGGTACCACAGTTACTTTATTTTATTGAATCTTTCAAAAGCTGTGAAGTAGGAAAGGAATTCCCAGCTTACAAATGAGAAAACCAAGGCTCAATGAAGTCAACTTTCCTAGAGACATACAGCTAGTAAATGGCAAAAGAGAACTGACCGTAACTCGTCATAACTCATGTTCCTTTGTCATTTTTCTCTGTAGGCTTTCCAAGTAGACTGAAGCCCCATAAATAATCAAGTCTCCAGAAGCTATATTGCTGCCTTTTTCTTTTTCAGGGAAGTGTGAATGTGTCATAACTTGGCCAGGACTGGCTGCAAGGCATGCTGGGACATCAGAAGCAAGAGGTGTCTGGAAGAGGATGAGTTGCTGGGGCTCAACTGGAGGGAACTTGTCCAGCTGGAAAGCTGGCCATTGGTGAGGCGAAGGGTCTCAGTTGTCCAGACAGATGTGGGAAATTCTGACAGGTTCCAGGCTAGTCTCATCTCCACAGTGGGGTCTGTAGGGTGGGGGCATGGGCAGAGGGATCAGAGATCTCTATGTAGGCCACAATGATATGGTGTGTCTTCCTGGTTTGGAGCAGAATTCTATTGGAGGCTCTGGGGAGGAGGGAGATGGAGTGGTTGGCCACCACTGCGGTGGGCTGGTTCTCAGGAATGAGTTCTAGGCACAGGAAGCAGTCAGAGTGAGAAACAAAAATCCTAAATAGAACACAGTCATATAACCCAGGTAGAAACACTGCCTCCGCCTCCTTCTTCAGCTCATAGATTGCCTCCTCATCGAGGTCTTTGCTGAACACTCCAGGTAGACTCCCCTCCTCTTCTTCACCTCTGTGCTGTATTTTTCTTTACTCAGACACACTCCTACTTCAAAGTCTTCACGCCTCCCATGCCCTCTCCTGGAATGCTCTCCTCTCAGACTTGCTCATGCCTTGCTCCTTCCTCCCTCTGCTTCAAGTTCTTTTTACAACAGCCACTTCCTCAGGCGAGGCCTTCCCTGACCTGTCATTCAATATTTCAAAGCCTCTTCTTCACTTGATATTTTATTAACCCCTTTTTCTGTGTTACATTTTTCTCCTTAGCATTCACAACCAACCTACGGTGTGTTACCTCTTTACCTTGTTTCTTGACTGTTCTCTAGAAGGTCCAGGAAGTCAAGAAGTGTATGTAGTTTTGTTACTATGTCCACAGAGTTTAGAACAGTGCCTGAGACCTTGTAGGCACTCAGTAGATATTAGTTGAATTAACGAATTAATTTACCACAATCTGTGATTATGTACTTATTTATCCATCTCTCTGACTAGACTGTAAGTTCTGTGAGAAATAAAACTATGTCTGTGCTTTTGCCTGCATCCCCAGTGCCTAGAATACATTAGGTGCTCAATAAATACTCGTTGAGTGAAAGAATGAGTGAAAATTTGGAGCAGATACGGTTCCTAATAGGCAGAAGAAGTCTAAGACCTTGTATATCTCATCAACTGAGCCTTCCTCCAGTTGGATTGTGTTTATTATAATTATTTGCAAAGGAGTTTGTTTTCCCCAGTAATCTAAACATTCTTTAAAGGGCACATGTTGTATCTTACTTATCTCTGAACTCAAGTTCCTTAATCCCCACTCGTGCTTAGTAGGTGATGGCCAATTAATTATCTGCCAAATGGATAAAGGCATACCAGAAAGGCTAAAAGTGCAACACTCACTTGAGAGTCCATTCCCACCATGAGGCTGAGCCTGACACAGAGGGGGCAAGGCTGTGTTTGTGGATGTGAGTGTCAGAGATGATACCTGGGAAAGACTAGTAAGACCACACACAGAAGACTCTGGGAGACCTCTCAGAGTCCCAGAGGATGGGGCCCCTTCCAGACAAAGCTGAGGTGGCAAAGGCAGCCAAAAGAGAGGAGTCAGGCAGGTGAAACGGAGATCTTGGGATGGGATGATGGGAAGACCAGGCAAGAAACCATGGCCGGGCTGCTCATGTTCATGCAGTGAGCAGTGAGAGGCAACATGGGGGATCTGGGTCCCTATAGCTCCAAAGAAGAGGCCAGGAGTCAAGGTGCTCTTCAAATCAGGTTGGAGATAGGATGCTAACCCTGTTCTCACCTCCTTCACAAAGCACATATCCTAATTTGCTTTTCTTAATACTCTAAAACCTATAGAACACCCTGTCCAATATAGGTTGCTTACACAGAGTTGCCAAATATCAAACCATTCATGAGGTGGGTCCAGAACTATTCCTTGGAGTAACCATTTACATCAAGGATGCCTTAGGGTGGTTCTTTTCCTTAGGTGGGTGAATGCCTTAAGTGGATGTGTGAATGAATGGCCAAATGAACAAATGGATTAATGAATGGATAAAACAAGCTTTCTATGATTTTTTAGGATAGGGTAGAAGGGAGGGGTGCATTTAGGGATCATGGAAACTCTCTAAATGAGAGACAAAGCCAGTTGGATTTCAGAGACGTAATCGTGCCCGTATTGCATAGCGCTCTCAGAGAAGAGCCTCTGAAAGTGGAAGAATCTGAACTGGACTGAATAGTGCAAACAATTTTTTGCTGTTTAATTGATTTTTGAGTTTGAAACTTAGTGAGATTTTCTTTCTTTTTTTTTTTTTTTAAGATTTTATTTATTTATTAGAGAGAGAGAGCACATAAGCAGAGGGAGCAGCAGGTAGATTCCCTGCCAAGCAGGGAACCTGATGCAGGACTCCATCCCAAAACCCTGGGATCATGACCTGAGCCGAAGGCAGATGCCTAACCGACTGAGCCACCCAGGCACCCCAGGAACTTAGTGAGATTTTGTGTTAGCTAATATATGGATGATATTTGTAGATGTTATATGAACATTTTATAAAACTATTATTTGCTATTTTATGCCTGTGTATACTTCCTACTAAGGCATATTGGACCAAGGAAGGCAAGATTAAGTCTTTCTATTTTATGGATGTGTTTCATGATGTCTCCTTATTATTTTAACAGTTGCCTCGTTGTACATTTTGGTGCTATGCTACTTGGCGTCCATATATATATGAGTATTTGTTCTGAATTCTATTTGTTCCCATTGGCATTACAGAGTAGATTGGTTCAATATATACAGTTAATGGGGACAAAAAAGAACATGACAAACGAGGGGTCATGAAGCAGAGAAATGACAAAATGTAGGGACAATGAGGACCCTATTCTGTCTATGGTGGACAAAATATAACATGGCAGTGGAAAGAAAGAACGAATGAAAGAAAAAGAAAGAAAGAAAGAAAGAAAGAAAGAAAGAAAGAA